>NC_139221.1:206741025-206946025 GCF_055691185.1 Crinia signifera | reverse complement strand
GAGACACTGTGTATGTGTCTCTATGACAACGCCGTGACGTAGTGACGTCACAACGTTTACTGCCCATATATGGAAATCCGGCATCTCAGCTGTTTAAGTGTAGAACCGTGCACATTGGTCGGACAATTAACCATCACAGGTGCGGGAGATTTGGATAGTAGTATGGCAGCTATATACTGGGCTGGTTTGCTCATTTTGAATGAGTCAGTCCAGGATGAAGGCTTGGAAAGCCGAAACGGGCTCGTCGACTGCTATCTGAAGTATCCCTCTGGATTATTTTCTGAAAATCAGTCCTTCTGTGCAATGAACTCTTTTGCAATGGGATCCATTGAGCATTAAATGGAACTAATTTACTTCAACTAAATGGTGTGCTGCCTATCATATATCTGCAAGGATACATGTGTTCTATACTGTTTCAATAAGGATTTCTGCACCCGCTCCATAGAAATATCAATGAGTGCGGTCCATACAAGTTTTTCTATTTAAAAACCCACATTGGATTTTGTGAACTGCACCAGACTGCTAGCTTGAAAAGCTGAAACTTAAACGTGTATATACATTTTTTGGTGTGTTTATGTATGTTTGTTATTTGATTTTGTTATTTGTGTATACAGCTGTCAATCTTGCTGGTCCAATTGCTTCCAAAACCCTTGTGATAATGGAAAGTAGTGTTGGTGACCTTACAGGCACTAAACGTTTTCTTGAGAAAGATATTTCTAAGATCTTGTTCTCAGATACTACACAATTAGCATTTGAGATTGATAGTCCCGATGAAATTTATGCTGACCTACTTAAGCTTAACAAAAGACGCATTGAGCTTGAGCTGCATGGTATGACCCTGTCTCAATACCATAAAGACAAATTAATCCCGAGGGGATTTCGTATCAGAAATCAGCCCACCCTGGGCAGAGGGAGTCCTGATTTCTGTAAACAATGGTGTATGATACTGAACCAGTGCAGCCTTGATTTAATGGTCCTGGTAGTACAGCAAGTGAACACAGAGATTGAGGTGCTTAAAATAGAGATAGCTGAGTGTGAATCAAGTGGGCTTGATGCACTTAGGGCAGATGAGGGCAACACCTGGTTGAATAAACTTGATGAGGGGTTGAATAAATTTAAAGCCGAATTGATTGCTTTCAAAAAAACTAAATACAAGAAAGTCAAGGACGATTATAAAGAGCTCAGGGTTTACACTTGGCTTAATAGACAAAGCAACAGGCGCCCTTGGCGATCTACAGAGGGTCAAAGGAGGCGGGGAGCTGGGCGTGATTACACGGACGTTGAATCACATACATCCCAGAGCGACTCAGACCAATCCTCTAGAGGCAGACGTCCTATTTTTCGCGAGCGCGTTCACACGCGGAGTCGAAATCGGGGTCCAAACGACCCACCAGAAGAGGGGGCAGAAGGCACAGGAAAGAAAGGAGCAGCAAGGGGGCAAAAAGCCCGGAATTAGCCATCTATAACTTGTCTAAATACAGCCCGACCCCAACAGAGATGGCAGTATTATTGAAGGGCCTGACATTTGTTCAGACCTATAAACCCAAAGCCATCGATGTTGATGTGGAGCTGTACAAGTTTCAGAGAAAATTAAATTTAATGGATTTCTTTAAGAAACATGGTACAGGAGCCGAGAGGAGGGAGGGGCCTTTTAGAGCCAAGAGTGTTTTCGACCCACCAACCACAAGTGCATTGATCGAGACTTTTTTTAGGTTGGTCAAGGCAGATGTTAATTGTGAACAGAGACTTAAGAGACCAATTAAGTCCAATCTATCAAAATCAGAATCGGCAGCTATACAGTCGTTACATGACAACAGCAACATAGTTATCCGCCCCGCCGATAAAGGCGGGGGCATTGTGATCCTTGATAAAAATGATTATATCGCAGAAGTTATGCGACAGCTGAACGATACTCAATGTTACAAGCGCCTGACCTATGACCCAACAATATCCTACAAAAGGGAGATCGATGCAATAGTGGATATGGGAGTGATGAATTGTTGGATAGACACTGATACCTCTAATTTCCTCAAACAAGAATTTCCGAAGATACCATTGATTTATGTGCTGCCAAAAATCCACAAGAGCCTAGTGGCCCCCCCAGGCAGACCAATTATTTCTGCCAGGGGGTCACTGGGCCAACCACTATCACAATTTGTGGATTTTTTCCTACAGCCGGTTGTGATACAAACCCCATACTTTACTAGAGATACTACAGACTTTCTGCTGAAGTTGCGGAGATTTGGTGATCCCCCACCCAATAGTCTGCTAGTGACCTTAGACGTTTGTAGCCTTTATACTAATATCTCTAATGATGAAGGCACAGCAGCAGTGAGAGAGATTTTGACTACCAGCAGTGATTATTGTGGTCCACCCATTGATTACCTCATATTATTGATTGACATCATTTTACGCAAAAAATATTTCTTATTTAATAACGATTTTTTTTTGCAATTGTCGGGAACGGCCATGGGGTCGAATATGACCCCGGCATATGCCAACTTGTATATGTTCTTTTATGAAAAGACCTTCATTATGGCTAACCCAGAGTTTTCCAGGTACATAAGTTTTTATATGAGATTTATCAACGATCTTTTTCTTGTATGGACCGGCACCAAGGAGCAAATGGATTGTTTTGTCAGCCATCTAAACAGTTTGCCCGGGCGGATAAGGTTCACACATAAAAGTGACCCTACCATCATGGACTACCAAACCAACTGACAAAAATACATTATTGGCCTATTCCAGCTTTCACCCACAACCTCTTAAAAAAGGACTGCCATTTTCCCAGCTGGTGCGTGTGGCCCGGATAACTTCTGATAGGCAAGAGCTTGAAAATGATCTTCAGCAGATGGCACAAAGGTTTCTGGATCGAGGCTATGATACCAATGAAGTGAAAATAGCGGTGGAGAAGTGCATGGAACTAGATCGCGAGGTGTTGCTTATACCAGAATCCAAGGATAAGGCACTAAATCGTGTTGTGTTCCCGAGCACATATTCCACATTATCTAGTTCCATTAAAAATGCAATTTCGAAACACTGGCACATTATTAGGACTGATCTTATCATTGGCAGTGAGTGTGTGGAACTACCACTCTTTAGCTACAGACGTAGCCCGAATATCAAACAATGGATAACCTGTTCTGACATTAGCCCTGGAGCCAGCACCAACAAAAACTGGCTAACCTTGAAGAAAGGGGCCTTCAAATGCACCGGATGTGCGAATTGCAGATTTCTGACGGTGGGCACTCAATTCACCCATCCCATTACTGGAACTGTCCACAAACTGTTCCATCGTATGAATTGTGAGACAAAGTACATCATATATGTGATTATGTGCCCGTGTAAGAAACTATACGTGGGAAAAACCATTCGCATGGTTAAAGAAAGGATTGGAATGCACAGATCATCTATAAAAAAGGCCTTGAGTTGTGTAGATGCTAATACCCCCCCCCCCCCCCCCCCCCCCCGGTGACAAAACATTTTTTTTAAAGTGGACATTCAATAAAAGATTTTTCTTTTATGCCAGTCGACCATATCCCACCATTGAGGAGAGGTGGCGACAGGCACAAGATCCTGTTACAAAGGGAATGTCAATGGATTAAAAAGCTAAATTCATTATCACCCAGTGGACTCAACGAGGAGTTCCCTATTTCTGTCTTTCTCTGATAGCCCTCTAGTTATGGAGTCAAGATATATAGATAGGTTGTAGGAGTCTGCATACTAGTATTAATGGAGGGATTATATTGGTTTAATATTTATGAGTGTATGTATTGTACTTAATTTTTTCTGTATTTTTTCTGTAATTTAAAAAAAAATTGTAATTTTTTGTAATTAATTGTGAGACCAACGTGACACGTGAATCTGCAGTAAACACTGTGGCCAGTTATATTTAAGTATATGCCAACCTTTCAAATTGAGCCATCAAAAGCCAGATAGTGATTATTAAGCGCTATAATGGTGTGCGCTTGTCCCTTGATCCCCTAGGCAACAAGACGCTCTCTTTGTTTGTAGTACGGGCTTGTGCGCCTGTTATGATGGCGCCTTATGCAACCAAGGTAACACAGTGACGCGAGTCCTGTTCCTTGGACACTGATAGACGGATGTGAGCGCGATGAGGTCATCACGCTGAACGTCCTCAGTGCAAAGCCCCGGCAGCTAGATGAGACACTGTGTATGTGTCTCTATGACAACGCCGTGACGTAGTGACGTCACGACGTTTACTGCCCATACATGGAAATCCGGCATCTCAGCTGTTTAAGTGTAGAACCGTGCACATTGGTCGGACAATTAACCATCACAGGTGCGGGAGATTTGGATAGTAGTATGGCAGCTATATACTGGGCTGGTTTGCTCATTTTGAATGAGTCAGTCCAGGATGAAGGCTTGGAAAACCCGAAACGGGCTCGTCGACTGCTATCTGAAGTATCCCTCTAGATGGGTGAATATTTGAGTGTCCCACCATGAATTATTATTTTCTGCAAATCAGTCCTTCTGTGCAATGAACTCTTTTGCAATGGGATCCATTGAGCATTAAATGGAACTAATTTACTTCAACTAAATGGTGTGCTGCCTATCATATATCTGCAAGGATACATGTGTTCTATACTGTTTCAATAAGGATTTCTGCACCCGCTCCATAGAAATATCAATGAGTGTGGTCCATACAAGTTTTTATATATATATATATATATATATATATATATATATATATATATATATATATATATATATATATATATAATATATATATATATATATATATATATTTATATAAATATAATATATATATTATATTTATATAAATATATATATAATATATATATATATATATATATATGTATATATATATATATATATATATATATATAACATTTTTATATATATATATATATATATATATATATATATACAGTGTGAAGCTGCCTATGAACCTCCAAAGGAGGTTTAATGTGCCCAGGTGCCCGTGGAGCCGGTCAGAACGGCTGTTATAGAGGTGCAATGGTCCCGGCACTCAGGGTCTAACAATCAATAACACGGAGGCTGTAGTAGTCTGATCGACGTTTCGGTTTAATGTGAAACCGTTTTCAAGATCCCTTGGGATCTTGAAAACGGTTTCACATTAAACCGAAACGTCGATCAGACTACTACAGCCTCCGTGTTATTGATTGTTAGACCCTGAGTGCCGGGACCATTGCACCTATATATATATATATATATATATATATATATATATATATATATATATCAGAGGATCCCTCCCTTGTTGAAGGGGGGAAGTGAACACTCTCCTTATAACAATTGGAAAAAAGTCACTGGGGTTGTAAAGTCAAAAATAGATAATTTATTCCAATATGTGAAATTCCATCAGTGCCCCGATGTTTCGGTCCACAAACGGACCTTCCTCAAGGAGCCTATAACACATTATGTATACATGTAGTACAAAGAAAATACTAGTGCAATAGGCGCTTTCCAGGATAAAACTTACACTGTTTTTTATGTGCAAGTAAATTTGAGTTCTTTCAGAGATTCAGCTGGTTCTATAGTTATTTCACATAGGTAACCGGAATCAATATATACTGTGAGATGTGCTCTGGAATGAAAACAGAAGAATAGTGCAACACCTTTTGTAAAAAAGGGGGAACAATTTATTTGTGCACTCACAATTTCCAGGATAAAAACAGCATAAAATCACCAGCCGGTGATAACAAGTGGGAGGTTACACCCAGGGATCACTCCACCAAAGGATTCAGGCTCCGGACACCTTTTTTCTCTTGGGGTAGAATTTCCAGGGGTTGTCCCGTCCCGACACAAACACAGTAGAACAGCAGTAGAATTCTTCCAGCCACGGGAACACCTGCTTAATGCATTTCGGACTGGTATAGTCCTTCATCAGAAGCATAATGTTTCCCGTGGCTGGCTGGGATATAAATAGTGAAAAAGGGCGCCAAAACGGCAATTACGCCGTTCTGACGCTAAAACCGGAAGCGGAAGTGATCGGTGCCGCGACCGGAAGCGGAACGCCGTCATTTGCGTTCCACCTGATGTCAGTTTGCGTTCCAGATCGCGGAACGTCACTTCCGGTCCGGAAGTCTTGTTGTTTCTCTATTACTCGTGGGAATGGAGCGCACATCAATAACAATGTGCGTCCCAAACGAGCGGGACATGACTTCCGGATTCGGAGGATCTTATATTGCACATTTGCCCATACAAATACAATCTGTGAACATGTTTAAACAAGAAGTCTTCTCCAATATATTTCTTGAGTCCATGAATTCATATAGAAACAAGATATTCCACCTTTCGATTTTGGTCCTTGTTTTGCTTAGTCCATATATGGAAAAAACATAAGAAAGGGGAGGGGAAGAAAAAGAGGGCAGTCAAGCACTTTTATATTTATGTACAATCCATCAGTTAATTTTAAGATACTGTGCAATACATTTTTTATAAAAATATAACAATATAAATACATAAAAAATATATATAAAAACAGACAATTGATTAAGAAAGCAGATAAGAAGGCAATAATTATAAAAACCATTTGATTTCGAAGTCACTATTGAGGCCATTTGGCACCAGGGTATTTAACTTAAAAATCCACCTCATTTCACATTGGGCTAGGCGGGTTTCTATATTTTTATTACGCCATGTAGGTGTAACAATTTCTAAACCACCAAAGGATTTGATACAACATTCTTTAGAATTATGCATCTTTTTAAAATGGGCAGGAACTGTGTGGGTTTCTAGACCCTTTCTTATGTTGTACACATGCTCCGCCAAGCGTGTTTTCAGATTCCTGGTGGTTTTGCCCACATAAAATAAGCCACAATCACATTGTAAAAAATATATTACATTCTTAGAATTACAGGTGATAAAATCATTGATTTTAAAACTGGTGCCATTAAAAGTGTATTCTTTGGTTTTGCTTATGCCTTTAGTTGTTCGACACATCAAGCACATTCCACAACGGTGGAACCCCTTTGTACGGTCACTTGTTCGGGGCATTACATCAAGACAACTTTTGACAAGTTTGTCCTTTAGTGATGGTGCTTTTCTGTAAATAAAGCCAGGATTGCATGGTAAAGATGCACCTATTACTGGGTCACTTTTTAATAAGTGCCAGTTTCTTTTGAATACAGCTTCAATTTTTTTGTGCTCAGGGTTATAATCTGAGATGAAGGACCATTCTGTATTCTTCTTTGGTTTATTTACTTTTTCTCCAAGGAGATCTTTTCTATCAATTGTATCTGCTTTTTCTTTTGCAACTATTAACTCTTTTTGGTCGTATCCTTTTACACGGAAGCGATTGGACATTTCAGACACTTGACTCTCATATACAACATTTTCTGTGCAGTTACGCTTGACCCTCAGAAATTGGCCATAGGGAATGCCCTCAAGCCAATTTCTGTGGTGCTGGCTATTTCTCTCTATGTAACTGTTGGAGTCAGTGGCTTTAATATGGTTAGATGTGCAAATAACATTGTCCTTGATATAAATATTCAAATCTAAAAATACAATTTTTTCCATGCTCCAAACAAAAGTTAAATTCAGGTTAAAATCATTTTGATTAAGACTGTTAAAAAAGGTTAAAAGAGTAGTTTCTTCCCCTTTCCATACCATAAAAACGTCATCTATGTAACGTTGCCAGGAGACCAGACTTGCCCCCAGCTCTGGGCCTGACCAGATCACAAGCTCCTCCCAGTACGCCATGTATAAATTAGCGTAGCAGGGGGCAAATCTGGTCCCCATAGCAGTTCCAACCATCTGCAGGTAAAAATTTCCATTAAAATAGAAGAAGTTGTTCTCTAAAATAAAAGTTATGCTGTCTAAGATAAAAGTTTTTAATTTTTCTGACATTGATGTTTTATCAAGAAAAAACTTGACAGCTATTCTTCCTTTTATGGGATCAATTATTGTGTACAGTGTGGATACATCACCACTGACAAGGAAGAACCCAGGTTCCCAATTTATTCGCTCAATTTTCTGTAAAACATCTTTTGTATCTTTGAGGTACGCCTTAGTATCTTTCACTATCGGTTGGAGGTGATAGTCCACCAGAGCTGACAGATTTGAAGTCAGGCTATTTGTGCCAGAAATAATCGGCCTGCCTGGTGGACTTGTTAGGCTCTTATGTACCTTTGGTAACACATAAATTGTAGGTACCGAGGGTTCCTTAATTGTAACAAAATCATGTTCAGGTTTTGTTATGGTTCCTTCTTGTAGAGCTTTATTAGTGAACTCATCAAAAGATTTTTTAATTTTGATGGAAGGGTCAGATTTTAACTTTTTGTAGGTATCACCACTTTCAAGCTGTCGGTTTATTTCTGCGATATAATCTTCTTTATTTAAGATGACAACCCCTCCCCCCTTATCGGCGGGTTTGATTATTATTTCTTTGTCATCTTTAAGAGACTTTACAGCATTAATTTCCTTTATGGTCAGATTATGATTTTTTGCTTTTTTCTTAGGAAGGGAATTTAGTTCTTCAGCGACAATTTTGTTGAAACTTTCTATAAAACACCCTTTGGCATGTGACGGATAAAAGGTGGATTTACCCCTGAATCCTGATCCGGAAGGACCTCCGGTCTCAGGCTCTGGTTCTCCCTCCTTCTCCGCGAAAATTTTTTTTATTGTAATTTTACGGGTGAATTTTTGGAGGTCTACATACAGTTTAAACGGGTCTGTCATATTAGTCGGAGCGAACTTCAAACCCTTTTTCAGGATTTTTTCTTCTTCAATAGTAAGATTTCTTTTACTTAAATTAAAGATTTTCCCTTGCTCACCATTCTGTACTGAATCTAAATTGCTTTTTTTGGGTTTTGGTTTTTTCAAGCCTCCTCTTTTACCCCTTTTAGTTTTTCGTTTTAATTCCGATACCGGCCTCGCATCCTTCCTCCCCTCTCTAAAAAAGGTGTTTGTTCAGGTTCTTCTTGAACTAAAGGATCAAATCTATTTTTAGTATGGTATCGGTTATAAGGGGTCCTTTCTTCCCCTCTAGGGTAATTTTCTTTATATAGTTCTTTATTAGTATTGTATTGATTGGGCAATCTTTTCCTTTTAGGTGGTATTATATAGGGGGTTTCAGGAGGGTTATTGAACTTTCTGTATTGGTTCTGCCCTTGATATATTTTTGTATACTGGTTATTCCTTTGATTTTTTTCTTTATAGGTTTTTTTCCTAGGTTGTTTTCTCCATCTGGGAGTTTCAATAGTGGGTTGTATTTCTGAAGGAGGATTAACATTTATGGGGATTTCTCCAGATTTTTTGGATGTATTATTTTTAAGTTTTAAGTCCCTTTGGTATTTTTTAAACTTTTTTTCTTTTAGATCTTTTGTTTCTTTTGTTATTTTCCTCAAGATTTTTTCCTCACTATTTTTATAATCTTCCAAATTCATGAAAGGTTTAACCAAAGTTTGTAAATTATTAACCCCTTCCCGACATATGACGTACATTTACGCCATATGTCGGTTGGGGGTGAATCAAGCCAGCTCACGGAGTGAGCTGGCTTGATAGAGAGCAGGTAATGGCTGTATATTACAGCCATGTCCCTGCTCTCACGGCCACGAGCGGCGAGTTCGCCGATCGCGGCCGTTTAACCCTTTAAGCACCGCGGGCAAAGCGCCCGCAGTGCTTAAATAGCTGATCGGAGGGGGGGGCGCCCCCCTCCGGCGCCGATCGGGGCCCCCCGCAGCGCGATCGGAGGGTGCCGATCGGTTGCCATGGTAGCCAGGGGTCTAATGTAGACCCCTGTGCTGTCCGTGTATTCATACCTATTACATCCTGCCTCAGGCAGGATGTAATAGGAAGTGCAAAAAATCACTACGTTCAGCCATAGAGCTCTATGGCTGAACCTAGTACAGGCGATCGCGCCCCCTAGTGGTCAAGTACACTAGGGGGCCTTGTAGTAAAAGTAAAAAAAAAAAAAAAATAAAGTTTAAAAATAAAAAAAAAATAATAAAATATTAAAAGTTCAAATCACCCCCCTTTCCCCATTTCCCAAATAAAAATAAATAAATAATAAAAAAAATAAACATATTTGGTATCGCCGCGTTCCTAAAAGTCCGATCTATTAAAATATAACATTAGTTATCCCGCACGGTTAAAGGCGTAAACGGAAAATAATCCCCAACGCCAAAACTACGCTTTTTGGTCGCATCGCGTACCCAAAAAAAAATAACTAAAAGAGATCAGAAAGTCGCCCATATCCCATAATGGTATTAATTAAAAAGTACACTTCAGCCCGCAAAAAATGAGCCCTCACCCAGGTCCGTAGGTGGAAAAATAAAAAAGTTATAAGCCGCAGAACATGGCGACGCGACGCAAATTCGAAAAACCGTAACATTTTCTATTTTTTTTTTTAGTGGTAAAATGTAACGAAAACTATATAAGTTTGGTATTACCGGAATCGTAACGACCCATAGAATAAAGATAACCCATCATTTTAAACGAACTATGAACTCCAAAAAAACCGTAACCAGCGCAAAATTGTGGAATTGCGTTTTTTTTTTTTTTTTACCCCACATTGAATTATTTCCTGATTCCCCAGAATATTATACGGTATAGTAAATGGTACCATTAGAAAGTACAACTTGTCCCGCAAAAAAAAAGCCCTCATGTGTCTATATAGCCGGAAAATTAAAAAAGTTACGCTTATTTGAACACAAGGAGGAAAAAAAAAAAAAAAATTACCTTAAAAGGCAATGTCGGGAAGGGGTTAATTTCTTCATTAATCTCCTTTAAGAACTGACGTCTTTCTTTGAGAATCAATTCTACCAGTTTTAAGGAGCAATGGTCTAAAATGTTCTCCCATTCTATCTGAAATTCACTATTCCCAGATTTGAATGAGGGTATTTTATCTATTTTTAGACCTTTTGGAACAAGGGATTCCATTTGATACTTTTCAAGTGTGGTGACCTCCCACCACACTCGATTTTCTTTTAAAATTAAATTTTCCAATTTTAATAAAACAGAGGTTAGATCTTCATCATTACAATTGATATCATTACTTTCAACATCAAAAAGACCTTTGAGGAGTTCCCTCCTTGACTCTCTGTATGTAAACATCTTGCAGCAAACAAAAATACACAGGTGAATACAATAGATACAAAGACAAGATTTTGTAAATTGTTTGCGCTAATGCCCGGAGGCAGCCAGCACCAGCAAAAAAAGTTCACCAACTTTTCAAAGACATGTAGTACAAAGAAAATACTAGTGCAATAGGCGCTTTCCAGGATAAAACTTACACTGTTTTTTATGTGCAAGTGAAATTTGAGTTCTTTCAGAGATTCAGCTGGTTCTATAGTTATTTCACATAGGTAACCGGAATCAATATATACTGTGAGATGTGCTCTGGAATGAAAACAGAAGAATAGTGCAACACCTTTTGTAAAAAAGGGGGAACAATTTATTTGTGCACTCACAATTTCCAGGATAAAAACAGCATAAAATCACCAGCCGGTGATAACAAGTGGGAGGTTACACCCAGGGATCACTCCACCAAAGGATTCAGGCTCCCGCTTCCGGTTTTAGCGTCAGAACGGCGTAATTGCCGTTTTGGCGCCCTTTTTCACTATTTATATCCCAGCCAGCCACGGGAAACATTATGCTTCTGATGAAGGACTATACCAGTCCGAAATGCATTAAGCAGGTGTTCCCGTGGCTGGAAGAATTCTACTGCTGTTCTACTGTGTTTGTGTCGGGACGGGACAACCCCTGGAAATTCTACCCCAAGAGAAAAAAGGTGTCCGGAGCCTGAATCCTTTGGTGGAGTGATCCCTGGGTGTAACCTCCCACTTCTTATTACCGGCTGGTGATTTTATGCTGTTTTTATCCTGGAAATTGTGAGTGCACAAATAAATTGTTCCCCCTTTTTTACAAAAGGTGTTGCACTATTCTTCTGTTTTCATTCCAGAGCACATCTCACAGTATATATTGATTCCGGTTACCTATGTGAAATAACTATAGAACCAGCTGAATCTCTGAAAGAACTCAAATTTCACTTGCACATAAAAAACAGTGTAAGTTTTATCCTGGAAAGCGCCTATTGCACTAGTATTTTCTTTGTACTACATGTCTTTGAAAAGTTGGTGAACTTTTTTTGCTGGTGCTGGCTGCCTCCGGGCATTAGCGCAAACAATTTACAAAATCTTGTCTTTGTATCTATTGTATTCACCTGTGTATTTTTGTTTGCTGCAAGATGTTTACATACAGAGAGTCAAGGAGGGAACTCCTCAAAGGTCTTTTTGATGTTGAAAGTAATGATATCAATTGTAATGATGAAGATCTAACCTCTGTTTTATTAAAATTGGAAAATTTAATTTTAAAAGAAAATCGAGTGTGGTGGGAGGTCACCACACTTGAAAAGTATCAAATGGAATCCCTTGTTCCAAAAGGTCTAAAAATAGATAAAATACCCTCATTCAAATCTGGGAATAGTGAATTTCAGATAGAATGGGAGAAAATTTTAGACCATTGCTCCTTAAAACTGGTAGAATTGATTCTCAAAGAAAGACGTCAGTTCTTAAAGGAGATTAATGAAGAAATTAATAATTTACAAACTTTGGTTAAACCTTTCATGAATTTGGAAGATTATAAAAATAGTGAGGAAAAAATCTTGAGGAAAATAACAAAAGAAACAAAAGATCTAAAAGAAAAAAAGTTTAAAAAATACCAAAGGGACTTAAAACTTAAAAATAATACATCCAAAAAATCTGGAGAAATCCCCATAAATGTTAATCCTCCTTCAGAAATACAACCCACTATTGAAACTCCCAGATGGAGAAAACAACCTAGGAAAAAAACCTATAAAGAAAAAAATTAAGGGAATAACCAGTATACAAAAATATATCAAGGGCAGAACCAATACAGAAAGTTCAATAACCCTCCTGAAACCCCCTATATAATACCACCTAAAAGGAAAAGATTGCCCAATCAATACAATACTAATAAAGAACTATATAAAGAAAATTACCCTAGAGGGGAAGAAAGGACCCCTTATAACCGATACCATACTAAAAATAGATTTGATCCTTTAGTTCGAGAAGAACCTGAACAAACACCTTTTTTAGAGAGGGGAGGAAGGATGCGAGGCCGGTATCGGAATTAAAACGAAAAACTAAAAGGGGTAAAAGAGGAGGCTTGAAAAAACCAAAACCCAAAAAAAGCAATTTAGATTCAGTACAGAATGGTGAGCAAGGGAAAATCTTTAATTTAAGTAAAAGAAATCTTACTATTGAAGAAGAAAAAATCCTGAAAAAGGGTTTGAAGTTCGCTCCGACTAATGTGACAGACCCGTTTAAACTGTATGTAGACCTCCAAAAATTCACCCGTAAAATTACAATAAAAAAAAATTTCGCGGAGGAGGGAGAACCAGAGCCTGAGACCGGAGGTCCTTCCGGATCAGGATTCAGGGGTAAATCCACCTTTTATCCGTCACATGCCAAAGGGTGTTTTATAGAAAGTTTCAACAAAATTGTCGCTGAAGAACTAAATTCCCTTCCTAAGAAAAAAGCAAAAAATCATAATCTGACCATAAAGGAAATTAATGCTGTAAAGTCTCTTAAAGATGACAAAGAAATAATAATCAAACCCGCCGATAAGGGGGGAGGGGTTGTCATCTTAAATAAAGAAGATTATATCGCAGAAATAAACCGACAGCTTGAAAGTGGTGATACCTACAAAAAGTTAAAATCTGACCCTTCCATCAAAATTAAAAAATCTTTTGATGAGTTCACTAATAAAGCTCTACAAGAAGGAACCATAACAAAACCTGAACATGATTTTGTTACAATTAAGGAACCCTCGGTACCTACAATTTATGTGTTACCAAAGGTACATAAGAGCCTAACAAGTCCACCAGGCAGGCCGATTATTTCTGGCACAAATAGCCTGACTTCAAATCTGTCAGCTCTGGTGGACTATCACCTCCAACCGATAGTGAAAGATACTAAGGCGTACCTCAAAGATACAAAAGATGTTTTACAGAAAATTGAGCGAATAAATTGGGAACCTGGGTTCTTCCTTGTCAGTGGTGATGTATCCACACTGTACACAATAATTGATCCCATAAAAGGAAGAATAGCTGTCAAGTTTTTTCTTGATAAAACATCAATGTCAGAAAAATTAAAAACTTTTATCTTAGACAGCATAACTTTTATTTTAGAGAACAACTTCTTCTATTTTAATGGAAATTTTTACCTGCAGATGGTTGGAACTGCTATGGGGACCAGATTTGCCCCCTGCTACGCTAATTTATACATGGCGTACTGGGAGGAGCTTGTGATCTGGTCAGGCCCAGAGCTGGGGGCAAGTCTGGTCTCCTGGCAACGTTACATAGATGACGTTTTTATGGTATGGAAAGGGGAAGAAACTACTCTTTTAACCTTTTTTAACAGTCTTAATCAAAATGATTTTAACCTGAATTTAACTTTTGTTTGGAGCATGGAAAAAATTGTATTTTTAGATTTGAATATTTATATCAAGGACAATGTTATTTGCACATCTAACCATATTAAAGCCACTGACTCCAACAGTTACATAGAGAGAAATAGCCAGCACCACAGAAATTGGCTTGAGGGCATTCCCTATGGCCAATTTCTGAGGGTCAAGCGTAACTGCACAGAAAATGTTGTATATGAGAGTCAAGTGTCTGAAATGTCCAATCGCTTCCGTGTAAAAGGATACGACCAAAAAGAGTTAATAGTTGCAAAAGAAAAAGCAGATACAATTGATAGAAAAGATCTCCTTGGAGAAAAAGTAAATAAACCAAAGAAGAATACAGAATGGTCCTTCATCTCAGATTATAACCCTGAGCACAAAAAAATTGAAGCTGTATTCAAAAGAAACTGGCACTTATTAAAAAGTGACCCAGTAATAGGTGCATCTTTACCATGCAATCCTGGCTTTATTTACAGAAAAGCACCATCACTAAAGGACAAACTTGTCAAAAGTTGTCTTGATGTAATGCCCCGAACAAGTGACCGTACAAAGGGGTTCCACCGTTGTGGAATGTGCTTGATGTGTCGAACAACTAAAGGCATAAGCAAAACCAAAGAATACACTTTTAATGGCACCAGTTTTAAAATCAATGATTTTATCACCTGTAATTCTAAGAATGTAATATATTTTTTACAATGTGATTGTGGCTTATTTTATGTGGGCAAAACCACCAGGAATCTGAAAACACGCTTGGCGGAGCATGTGTACAACATAAGAAAGGGTCTAGAAACCCACACAGTTCCTGCCCATTTTAAAAAGATGCATAATTCTAAAGAATGTTGTATCAAATCCTTTGGTGGTTTAGAAATTGTTACACCTACATGGCGTAATAAAAATATAGAAACCCGCCTAGCCCAATGTGAAATGAGGTGGATTTTTAAGTTAAATACCCTGGTGCCAAATGGCCTCAATAGTGACTTCGAAATCAAATGGTTTTTATAATTATTGCCTTCTTATCTGCTTTCTTAATCAATTGTCTGTTTTTATATATATTTTTTATGTATTTATATTGTTATATTTTTATAAAAAATGTATTGCACAGTATCTTAAAATTAACTGATGGATTGTACATAAATATAAAAGTGCTTGACTGCCCTCTTTTTCTTCCCCTCCCCTTTCTTATGTTTTTTCCATATATGGACTAAGCAAAACAAGGACCAAAATCGAAAGGTGGAATATCTTGTTTCTATATGAATTCATGGACTCAAGAAATATATTGGAGAAGACTTCTTGTTTAAACATGTTCACAGATTGTATTTGTATGGGCAAATGTGCAATATAAGATCCTCCGAATCCGGAAGTCATGTCCCGCTCGTTTGGAACGCACATTGTTATTGATGTGCGCTCCATTCCCACGAGTAATAGAGAAACAACAAGACTTCCGGACCGGAAGTGACGTTCCGCGATCTGGAACGCAAACTGACGTCAGGTGGAACGCAAATGACGGCGTTCCGCTTCCGGTCGCGGCACCGATCACTTCCGCTTCCGGTTTTAGCGTCAGAACGGCGTAATTGCCGTTTTGGCGCCCTTTTTCACTATTTATATCCCAGCCAGCCACGGGAAACATTATGCTTCTGATGAAGGACTATACCAGTCCGAAATGCATTAAGCAGGTGTTCCCGTGGCTGGAAGAATTCTACTGCTGTTCTACTGTGTTTGTGTCGGGACGGGACAACCCCTGGAAATTCTACCCCAAGAGAAAAAAGGTGTCCGGAGCCTGAATCCTTTGGTGGAGTGATCCCTGGGTGTAACCTCCCACTTGTTATCACCGGCTGGTGATTTTATGCTGTTTTTATCCTGGAAATTGTGAGTGCACAAATAAATTGTTCCCCCTTTTTTACAAAAGGTGTTGCACTATTCTTCTGTTTTCATTCCAGAGCACATCTCACAGTATATATTGATTCCGGTTACCTATGTGAAATAACTATAGAACCAGCTGAATCTCTGAAAGAACTCAAATTTCACTTGCACATAAAAAACAGTGTAAGTTTTATCCTGGAAAGCGCCTATTGCACTAGTATTTTCTTTGTACTACATGTCTTTGAAAAGTTGGTGAACTTTTTTTGCTGGTGCTGGCTGCCTCCGGGCATTAGCGCAAACAATTTACAAAATCTTGTCTTTGTATACATTATGTATACAGTAAATATCACTCAGGTGTGATGCTAAAGTACAAACATAGCAAATAACATCCAGAGTGCAAAGTACAAAAGAAAAAAACGAGCAACATACTTTTAGATGGTACATCAGCGCATACAGTATCCTATACCTCAGCCCTGGAGGATCTGGAAACAGCCACATTCAAGTGCTGTCCAGGTCTAGCTTATATACCTAACTAAGTGGGGTGAAATGGGATGGTTTTGGCGCCAATTCTGAGAATCAGCGCGATGCGTCCACGTACTTCCGGTAAAACCAGAAGTGCGTAACCCGGAAGTGACGCCGGTGGAACGCATCAGTGAGCCGCACAGTAACCGAGGATAACGGTACTGTGCTAGGGCTCAGAGCTAACAAAGTACTGATGGCTGTAATCAGCGGGCAGCTAACAGGCACGTTATTTACCTGTTCAAGCATATTTATATGGGGTTAAGTATATCATTATGTGGTGACGATCGCGGGGCAAGATGGCCGCCGTATGGACCGCAAGGAAGCTCAGATGGAATGCAAGTACTATTAGCGCCATCTGGATGTCACTAGGTATATAGCAAGTGTATAAAAATAAATGAATGGAGAAAAAATATGCTGTTTTAAAGCTCGCTGAACATATTGGGTAAAGCTAAGCCTGGGGACAGATGGAAGCATTATTTTATATATAGCAATGGGTTTAAATAATTAATTTTAGCCAATATATATTTACATTTATGGACATTTATTCTAATGATTATTTTTGATGATTATTTTACGATTTTAATCGCTATAATTTTATGCTATTTTAATATATTTTTATAAAAAACTTTTATTTTTATTTTTATTTTATATATGTTTTATAATAATAGTAGAAATTTTTTTAAGGATTTACATTACACAAATTGGTATGGCAGGTGAAACCATCTAAAAAAGATGGTGCATATAAAATTATATTTTCATCTACAAAGTGTCCTTGGACCAGTCCACTATGATCTCTGGGATTTAAATTTATACGAGATGCCGCCGAAAAGGTATACCAATTTGTGTAATGTAAATCCTTAAAAATTTTCTACTATTATTATAAAACATATATAAAATAAAAATAAAAAATAAAAATAATTATAAAAGTTTTTTATAAAAATATATTAAAATAGCATAAAATTATAGCGATTAAAATCGTAAAATAATCATCAAAAATAATCATTAGAATAAATGTCCATAAATGTAAATATATATTGGCTAAAATTAATTATTTAAACCCATTGCTATATATAAAATAATGCTTCCATCTGTCCCCAGGCTTAGCTTTACCCAATATGTTCAGCGAGCTTTAAAACAGCATATTTTTTCTCCATTCATTTATTTTTATACACTTGCTATATACCTAGTGACATCCAGATGGCGCTAATAGTACTTGCGTTCCATCTGAGCTTCCTTGCGGTCCATACGGCGGCCATCTTGCCCCGCGATCGTCACCACATAATGATATACTTAACCCCATATAAATATGCTTGAACAGGTAAATAACATGCCTGTTAGCTGCCCGCTGATTACAGCCTTCAGTACTTTGTTAGCTCTGAGCCCTAGCACAGTACCGATATCCTCGGTTACTGTGCGGCTCACTGATGCGTTCCACCGGCGTCACTTCCGGGTTACGCACTTCCGGTTTTACCGGAAGTACGTGGATGCATCGCGCTGATTCTCAGAATTGGCGCCAAAACCGTCCCATTTCACCCCACTTAGTTAGGTATATAAGCTAGACCTGGACAGCACTTGAATGTGGCTGTTTCCAGATCCTCCAGGGCTGAGGTATAGGATACTGTATGCGCTCATGTACCATCTAAAAGTATGTTGCTCGTTTTTTTTCTTTTGTACTATGCACTCTGGATGTTATTTGCTATGTTTGTACTTTAGCATCACACCTGAGTGATATTTACTGTATACATATTGTGTTATAGGCTCCTTGAGGAAGGTCCGTTTGTGGACCGAAACGTCGGGGCACTGATGGAATTTCACATATTGGAATAAATTATCTATTTTTGACTTTACAACCCCAGTGACTTTTTTCCAAATGTTATAAGGAGAGTGTTCACTTCCCCCCCTTCAACAAGGGAGGGATCCTCCGATATGTTTGGGACACATGGGGATCCATGTTAATCCCTTGTGAACACCCCGGAAATTACTATTTTAAGTAGTGAGAGTGCGGTCTTCTTCGACTCTCTCTCTCTCTCTCTCTCTCTCTCTATATATATATATATATATATATATATATATATATATAGTCCACAGAGGATCCGGCACAGCCACTTATAAGTTCAACTCCGGCGGGTGCCCACACAGCAAAAACACGCTATTTATAGTCCACAGAGGTGTCGCACTCCAGCCCGTTTTAAAAGCTTTTTATTGCAAACAACGGTGACACAGCAACGTTTCAATACATTCAAGTATTATCGTCAGGCTCATTGAACACACAAACAGACACTGTTTAAATAGTGAACACTGCGCCCTTCAGCCAGGGTCCACGCCCAGCCAGGCGGCGCTACCAGATGACATCACCAAACGTTACTAAGTTGCAATGTCTAAAGCAATATATCAACCTTAAAAATTATTATCAAAATCACCTACTTAGTGCTAAACAAAACCATCCTCTAACATGTAAGTTCAATATTGATGAACACTTATTATAATGATAATCCGGACCAAAATCCCCCCGGGTAGACCCATAGTGTCTGCTCGGGGTTCTTTGTTCCAATTAGTGTCAGTGTATGTCGACAGTGTACTTCAACCCAGTATAAGAGCACACCCACATTACCTGCTGGACACTTCTATGTTACTGCGCAAATTGTCTTTGGTTTCTAATTGGGGTACCGATACATGGTTGTTCACTATCGATGTTTGCAGCCTGTATACGGCTATACCCCATAAAGAAGGGCTTTTAGCCTTAAGAAAGTTTTTGATTGACAATAATGACTATGATGGTCCTAATGTCAATCTTGTGGTTGAATTACTTGAATTAATATTGACAAAGAACTTTTTCCTCTACAAAGATAATTTTTTTGTTCAAAATGTGGGATGTGCGATGGGAGCGGCGGTATCGCCATCCTACGCGAACATTTTTATGTTCGATATTGAGAACAAGTTGTTTTTTTCTGATCCAGCGATAGAGGAAAGAGTTCTTTTTTACACACGATTTATCGACGACCTCTTGGTGTTCTGGAAAGGTCCCCCTGAGGACTTGGTGGCAATCCTAGACACCCATAATTTAAGTGAAAGCCCCATCAAGTTCACTTTTACTATGAGCTCAAATTGTATTCATTTCTTAGACGTGTGTATCACTTTAAATGAAGGTATTGTTGAGACGTCTTTGTTCACAAAAGAAACAGATCGCAACAATTTATTGTTGCCTTCTAGTTGCCATCCAAAGGGATTGATACAAGGTCTCCCGTATTCTCAGCTCCTTCGGGTGAAACGTATTAATTCTAATGATGAAACATCGATAGTTCAACTTGATGAAATGGTTGACAAATTTGCAGCTAGGGGGTACGACAGAGATTCTTTAGAGACCACTAAACAAAGGGTGGTTAATCTAGATAGAAATCTGTTGCTGAATAGTGTACCCGCTAAAAAGAATAATACCACTATGTTTCCTTGGGTCAACACATTTAACACCTGTAGCAGTAAAATCAATTCTACAGCAAAAAGATTATGGCCGATAATACAGAGTGACCCAGAACTTAAGTTTGATAATTCTCGATTGATGTCATGCTATAAACGTCCCCCCAATCTACGTGACCATCTAGTAAAGACATACACACCAGCCAATGTGGATAGAACCAAAAAATTAGGTTGTGTGCGATGCCCCTGCACGACTTGCAGATTTATGATTCCTGGCCCCACATTCTACCATCCGCATACTGGTAAGGTACTTACCATCAGACACACGCTTTCATGTAATTCCCGTTACGTGGTTTATCAAATTTTGTGCCCGTGTGGCTTAAGCTACATCGGGAAAACCGAGTGTAGCTTTAAAGATCGAATGGCTGGACATCGGTCTTCGATCTCTAAGGCCATTAAAACTGGTAAAAGTGAGCAGCCAGTGGCTCGCCACTTTGCAATTGCTGGGCATAGTATTGCATCTTTGAAATACCGCATGATCGACCACGTGGCACCCTCTCTACGGGGGGGTGATCGTGGTCTTCGTTTACTACAATGTGAATCTAGATGGATCATAAAACTAGATACAGTTGCCCCAAAAGGGCTTAACGAGAATATGGGTCTGAATGTCTTGCTGCAATGATCTTAGTGATTAATTTTCATGATTGATGCATTTTTGATGTTTATTCGATATCCTCAGATTTATATCGTTATGCTAACCCATTGATATTATATTATTATGCTAATTCATTATAGAGACAGTCCGCTATATGTTATATGTTGTTCGTTATTTATTTATAAGTGGTTTTGGTTACTTTGTCATTTTTTGCTGTGTCTATTTATATATCACGTTTAATTAATGATACTAAATAAGGATTTTGGTCCGGATTATCATTATAATAAGTGTTCATCAATATTGAACTTACATGTTAGAGGATGGTTTTGTTTAGCACTAAGTAGGTGATTTTGATAATAATTTTTAAGGTTGATATATTGCTTTAGACATTGCAACTTAGTAACGTTTGGTGATGTCATCTGGTAGCGCCGCCTGGCTGGGCGTGGACCCTGGCTGAAGGGCGCAGTGTTCACTATTTAAACAGTGTCTGTTTGTGTGTTCAATGAGCCTGACGATAATACTTGAATGTATTGAAACGTTGCTGTGTCACCGTTGTTTGCAATAAAAAGCTTTTAAAACGGGCTGGAGTGCGACACCTCTGTGGACTATATATATATATATATATATATATATATATATATATGTATAGTATATATATATATTTATAAATAATAGAAATATATATAATATTTTAGGCAGGGCTGACCCAGGTTCAGTGTTTTTTAGGGGGTAGATGGGGAGTGCTGTCCCTGGGTGCTGGGAGGAGGGGGGTCCCTGCGGCTGCTGAGGGGAGGGGGGTACCTGTCAGCCTGAGGTCGGAGCTCACTCCGCGGAGGAGATGATGTGCGCCGCTGCTGTACCACTCCCCACAGCCGCGAAGTTCCTGCGGCGAATGTACAGTCAGTGGCGGGGGTCCCTCTGGCGCATGGGAACTAGTACTAGTTCCTATGCGCTGGAGGGACCGCCGACATTGACTGTCCATTCGCCGCAGGGACCGGCTGCCGGGGGAAGGTACAGCAGCGGCGCACATCATCCCCTCCGCTGAGCTCCAACCGCAGGCTGACAGGACAGGTACCCCCCCTCCCCTCAGCAGCCCAGGGACCCCCCTCCTCCCGCAGCAGCTGGGCACATCTTCCCCAGCGCTGCACGCTGTGGACCCGCTGCGGGTGCCTGCACCCGCAGCGGGACCATTTACACCGCCATTTACACGGGTCCTATTCGGGTTCTACCCAGGTCAGGACCTGGGTAGAGGACCAGTGTAAATGGACACGGATATACCCCATTTACACCACCGATGATCCGGGTCTGACCCACAGCTGACCCGGATTTTTCGGCGGTGTAAAAGGTGTATAAGATGCCTGTATTGCAACTTGAGTTATAGGTGAAATGTATTAAATAGAGAGCATATGATTTGGAAGGGGGTGTGCATTGTTTTGTTTAATTAAAAAGCGGTTACAGAGTAAGATGTACATTGATAGTGTGGAGGGTACAGTGACATTTGTGGGTGTGGGGGTGGGGGGGGGGTGTGCGTGTTGTTGAGGTGTGTGTGCAATAGTATAGTAGGGTGTTTTTGAGTCAGCGGCTCCCCACTGGCGGAGGTCACGACACAGGAAAACAGGAGGCTGGACTATGAGGCATGATAGGGGAATGTGGGCAACACAGGGTGAGCGGGTCCCCACTGGCGGAAGTTACGGGTCAGGAGAACAGAAGGCAGGACAGTGATAGAGGTGTGTGGGCATGAGGGGTAGTAAAGATTTTTGGCTGTTGCTGAGTAGGGATAGGCATTGGTGTAGATGCCATTGATGGTTGGCATTGATGACGATTTTGCACCCTGCCATCGATAGTAGTAACATATTACTTGGATAACCATCGATTGTTGTAGATATCGGTGGATCATCCATTATATCTGACTGAATAGGCCGTGGGTCAATTAAAACTTGGTGGTGGGACTACCGGTTGTGGGGGGCATAGCTATGCTCCGTGTCCCGGCACCTTAAAAAAATTAGAAACTTGATCGGTTCTCCTTTGCCATCGATGTAGGGAAACCATCTGGTGCCTCCCACATCGATGGCAAAAGTATTCAACATCGGCCATAAACCATCGATTATTTGAAATCATTGATGGTCGATGGGCATCCCTAGAACTGGAGGAGGGTGGGGGACAGTATACAGCTCCCGGCAGGGGGTGAAAGTCTCCTCCCACTGGGAGGGAGTGAGCGTGCATGAGAGCAGGAGGCTGTATAATAGTGGTATGTGGGCAAGACATTGATAAAAGTTGTGGCGCTGGTGCAGAGGACCGTGGTGTCACTTCTGGCAGTGGGGGAACCTGCAGCGTTGCAGCCAGGGCCGGATTTCCCACCTAGGGGCGGCACCTGCTTTTGGCAGTACAGGATCCCCCATTGTCACGGGGTACGGAAATGCGGGAGCGGGTTTGCGGGGGTAAGCTGGGGGGGGGTGGAATAGCTGGAAGGGGGTCAGGGGGGTCTGCAAATTGAGGGAGGGGGGGTGTGTGCGGGGATCCGCGATTAGCTGGAGGGGGCGGGGGTCCGCAAATCGTGGGAGGGGGCACGGGGGGGGGGCTTGAATCCCGGGAAAGGGGGTCTGCAAATTGCAGGCGGGGGGTTGTCTGGGTCAGTGAATTGCGGGAGGGGAGGTTGTGGAGGTCCGTGAATCGCAGGAGGGGCGCGGGGGGTGCTGTGAATCAAGGGAGGGGGGGCACAGGGGGGGTGGCGCGGGGGTCTGTAAATCACGGGAGAGGGCATGAATCGCCGGAGGGGGGATCGTGGCGGGCTGCGAATCGCAGGAGTGGGGGTGTGCGGGGGTTGCCGTGAACTGCGTGAGGGGGGGGGGCGTGAATCGCGGGATGGGGGTCTGCAAATTGCGGGAGGGGTCGCTGGAGGGGGTGTGATTCGCGGGGGGATGCGATTCGCGTGCGGGGGGGATGTGTGCGGGAGGTGCCGAGGGGGTCCACATATCGTGGGAGGTGGGCGCTACGGGGGGTTCCATGAACACGCCCACCATCCACCATTACTCCACAGCCACCACCCACCATTACCCCTGCACCCCCCCTGCCAGCACCCCCCTGGACCCCCGCGACCCCCCTCCCACGATTCGCGGGACCCCCGCGACCCTCCCTCCCGCGATTCGCGGGACCCCGCGGGCCCCCCTCCCGCGATTCGCGGGCCCCCCGCGACCCCCACTCCCGCGATTCGCGGGTCCCCCGCAACCCCCCCTCCCGCGATTTGCGGGACTCCCTCGACCCCCCCTCCCCCTATTCGTGGGACCCCTGCGACCCCCCCTCCCGCATTTGGTGGGACCCCTGCGAATCCCCCCTCCCGCGATTTGCTGAACCCCCGCGACCCCCCCCTCCTGCGATTTTTTGACCACCGCCCCTTCCCCCTCCCGCGATTCACAGCACCCCCCCTCCTGCAATTTGCGACCCCCCTCCTGCAATTCGCACCCCCCCTCCCGCAATTCTAGCCCCCACCGTGCAATTTGCAGACCCCCGCCCCCTCCCGTGATTCGCGGGACCCCGCGACCACCCCTTCCGCGATTCAAGTGACTCCCGCGACCCCCCCTCCCGCGGTTCACGGCACCCCCTCCTGCGATTTGCGACCCCCCCTCCGGCAATTCGCGCCCCCCTTCAGCCATTCTAGCGCCCCCCCTGCGCGATTTGCGGACCCCCGCCCCCTCCCGCGATTCACGGAACCCCCCGTAGCGCCCCCCTCCCGCGATTTTCGGACCCCCTCGGCACCTCCCGCGCCCCAACTCCCGCAATTCACGAACCCCCTGCGATTCAAACCCCCCCTCCAGCACCCCATCCCACAATTTGCAGACCCTTTCCCGCGATTCACGGACCCCCCTCCCGCGATTCACGCCCTCCCTCACGCAATTCACGGTACCCCCGCCCCCCTCCTGCAATTCGCAGCCCCCCACGACCCCCCTCCCGCGATTCATGCCCCCTCCCGCGATTCACTGACCCCCACGCCCCCCCTGCGACCCCCCTCCCTTGATTCACAGGACCCCTGTGCCCATCCCGCGATTCACGGACCTCCACAACCCCCCCATCAGCAATTCACTGACCCCGACAACACCCCTCCCGCAATTTGTGGACCCCCCTTCCCGTGATTCAAGCCCCCCCATGCGCCCCCTCCCACGATTTGCGGACCCCCGCCCCCTCCCGCTAATTGCGGATCCCCGCACACACCCCCCTCCCGCAATTTGCAGACCCCCCTGACCCCCTTCCGGCAATTACACCTCCCAGCGGACCCCCGCGAACCCGCTCCCGCATTTCACGTACCCCCGTGACAATGGGGGATCCTGTACCTGCCTCAAGCAGGTGCCGCCCCTAGGTGGGAAATCCAGCCCTGGCTGCCGCGCTGCAGGTTCCCCCACTGCCAGAAGTGACCCCACGGTCCTCTGCACCAGCGCCACAACTTTTATTAATGTCTTGCCACATACCACTATTATACAGCCTCCTGCTCTGATGCATGCTCACTCCCTCCCAGTGGGAGGAGACGCTCACCCACTGCCAGGAGCTGCATACTGTCCCCCACCCTCCTCCAGTTCTAGGGATGCCCATCGACCATCAATGATTTCAAATAATCGATGGTTTATGGCCGATGTTGAATACTTTTGCCATCGATGTGGGAGGACCAGATGGTTTCCGTACATCGATGGCAAAGGAGAACCAATCAAGTTTCATTTTTTTTTAAGGTGCCGGGACACGGAGCATATCTCCGCCCCCCACAACCGGAAGTCCCGCCACCAAGTTCTGATTGACCCACGGCCTATTCAGTCAGATATAATGGTTGACCATCGATAGCTACAACAATCGATGGTTATCCAAGTAATATGTTACTACTATCGATTGCAGGGTGCAAAATCGCCATCAATGCCAACCATCGATGGCGTCTACACCAAAGCCTAGCCCTACTCAGCAACAGCCAAAAACCTTTACTACCCCTCATGCCCACACACCTCTATCACTGCCCCCTGTTCTCCTGCCCTGTAACTTCCACCAGCGGGGACCCGCTCACCCTGTGTTGCCCACATTCCCCTATCATGCTTTACCGCCCAGCCTCCTGCTCTCATGCACCCTAACTCCCACCCAGTAGGAGGAGACACTGACTCAGGGCCACCATCCTGTACTCCTGTGCTGCCACGCTGGACCCTCACCCACTGGCAGAAGCTGCAATACAGGGCATCTTTCATACAATTCTAACCATATTTCTCACAATACAAAGGTTCACAAATTAAGGGGCGCAGCCCCTTACGCCGGTGTGAAGAGCGCCCGAAGGGCGCGATGAATCACCTAGTTATTATAATATACTATCTATTCACTGCTTATATTTTCTTGATTGTTTTTTTTCCACAAGTTTTATATGAGCTTCCCTTATTGATTGGCATGCATAGGATGCCCGTTATTGCACATCTTCTTAATATCTGATTCAGTCACTTTTGCATTTTTATGTATTTTTATGCCCACAGTGACCACACAGTCACCGGATTCGGCATACGGTGACGCTCAGCTATGACGCGACATACAGCCCAGTACAGACACTACTACAGGGTTGCCAACCCTCCCAGAATGGCCGGGAGTCTCCTGAAAATCGGGTTCCCCTCTTGGCCTCCCGGAAAGGTGGGTAACCCTACTGGGATTTGCAGTGCTTGAGGCAGGGCTTAATGATGTCTACATCAGGCCCCATCCCCCAAAGTGCTGTTGACATTGTCCTTTCTGGGCTTCTCCCAGAGAGGAGACTTTAAAAGTAGACAACATTGCACAACTACACCATGTCATATACAGCCACTACACCATGCCATATTTACACACAGACAGCCCAGTACTCCAAGTGGTCAGCCCAAGGATAGGTGGCCCTTGGACCATGCATGCCCTCCAAGGGCCACCTCTGCTTGATTCATCAGCATCCACTCCCATTAGCCATCTGGGACTATGACAACTAAATTCCCTTGATCTCCATCCAGTGGACCGGTAATTTGTACCACCTTGGGCCGACCCCTTGGATATATGGACTGTACCACCATCACATGGGATTGATCAGCCAGGAGTGGTAAATATTGCACAAAAACGCAATATGGTTTGGCAAAATAGGAACGGACTCTCCATTATTGCTGCTAATGTGGAAGTGGGACTATCTGATATTATCCTATTATTGTGTTTTATTACGTTTTATTTGTCTTTTAAACATTAAATTTATTGTAGAGATCAGCCAATTTTTTTATAAAGTTCATCCTTAAAGGTATAGTGCTGCTATTTTTCTATTTTTTTTTATATATATATACTTACCATACAGGAGTAACTAGCCTGTCTTAAGCAGCTGCTGGGAGCCCACTCATCTCAAGCGCCCCTATAGTCCCAACCTACTTTAGGTTGGTTCTAGTTTCTTCCCCATTCATTTCAGCAGGTGTCTAAGCTGGCTTCTGGAAGTTGTTGAGCAAAATTCATTATGATTATGTGGTACCCATGTATCATGCTATTTAGGCAGCAACTCTACAAAAGATTGGGTCTGATGCGGGTAAGCATGAGTACATCTTCCAGAAGCTCCGTGAGGTGGGGTTGCTCCTGCTTTTGATAAAAGTCACTCCATTGCAGACTGTAAAGGGGAAAACTAATAAACCACCAATAATAGTAGTGTGTTCTTTCCTTTTTTTTCACAAAGGGGAGGAGTATCTTTCCACCCCACTTTAACTTATATCATATTCATATTGATCGCCTATTTCTGAAGCAAATGTACTGTTTTATTTATTTAAAACCATATCATATGTAATAACTAACTCAATACCTTTTAGCTAGCAACTCAGTAAGTAATAATATACATACATTTAAACTCATTTCAATATTCATATCAAGAAATGCTGATAACATGGTGAAGATGTAAAAGTATTTATATGAAACATTCACCGAGTAAAACACACTTTCTTTTGATTGAAAAAGCATGTCTTTATTGTACATAATGAAAGCAAAAAACAGATGATCACATTCAAAACACATATACTGTGCCACAGCACAACACACATGCATACAGTATAGTACATATTACAACAGACAGAATATAATTACACTGTAGGCTATACTATGCACTATTCATTCTAACGGTAACATTACAAAACAGTATACAAGACTATGGGTGTGGAGGGTAGAGGTGAGGGAGGGGTAATCACAAGCCCAAAACTTTATTTACCAGACAGACACATATAAGGGGAGGGCATAGATAGAAAGACATCAACAAAACAGCAGACATTGTGAAGTGAGGGGGAAGGGGGCCATGGTCCCAAAGTCTTATAAAAGAGCCCAAACAAGGGGAGAGGACCAGAAGAAGGGGGGGTTTAGTCTTCTTCTTCCTCAGTGCTACCCCAAATGAAATAGTTTCTGTGTAGGCTGTGGACCAGCCTGCGGCAGTCCTGAACGGACATTCTCTCTCTCTCTCCGCAGAATCATAGGCGAATCTAGAATTATGGTAATGGTTGGTCCCAGATCTAGACACAATAGTAGGGGGACCTTTGCGCGGCGTAGCCACACTGCAAAAAGGGGGTGTGACCTCGTGAGAAGGAGGCGTGGCATCACAAAAAGGGGTGTGGTATTACACTTTAGACCATACACAGTAATGCCCATTACACATTTTAGCAAACTCCGTAATACCCATTACACATAAAGCCACATGCCTTAATGCCAATTACACATAAGGCCACATACCATAATGCCCATTACACATTGTGCCACACATCATGATGCCCATTACATACTATATAACAAACCGTAATGTCCATTACATATTTGCCACATAAGTGCTGCTTACCTATGTGCTCATTGCTAGGGGGTTCTTGCTTGATGGCACCATAGTACCCATTACACATGATGCCGCACACCATAGTACCCATTACACATGATGCCGTGCACAATAGTACCCATTACACATGATGCTGCACACCATAGTACCCATTACACATGATGCCACACACCATAGAACCCATTACACATGATGCCGCGCACCATAGTACCCATTACACATAATGCTGCACACATAATGTCCCTTACACATGATGCTGCACACATAATGCCCCTTACACATGATGCTGCACACATAATGCCGCTTACACATGATGCTGCACACCGTAATGCCCCTTACGCATTAAGCCACACATTATGCGTAATGCCCCCACATATCGCCACTTGTAGCATCCCTTAAGCAATGCCCCCAAAAGTGCCACTTACTGTAAATTTTTATATGAGCCTTCGCTGCTGCTGCAGGGAGAGATGGAGAGCGGTGCAGCTGCTTCTATGTTCCCTCCAGCCGAGTGGTCATTTGAAATATTGTGCGCGCTGTTTTTTGTGCGTGACGTCGGGGGAGAAATCTGAACTCAAAGAACATAAACAGTCATGAAATTACATTTAAGAAAAAAAAAACGGTTTAACCTCAATATCCCTAGAACCAATTAACCCATATGGATCCAGCCTGGTATCAGATTGAAGGACCAGCGATTTGGGTTAGACTGAGATCAACCTCGAGCTTCAGTGATGCCGAAGGGGGAACTGGCAGCCGTTGAACTGGGTGGGGGTCGGAATTAGCGGGTCCCATGTTATCCTATAGGGAAAATGTTCCAGCTTTGCCTGGCCGTATCTCCGGTTCCCAGGGGGCTAGAGACACGGGGCTGGGCTCGTTGGAAAGCCCCATCCATCAGCTACAAAATGGGCTAATGGGTGGTCCTGTGCACCCCCGGACCACCCCCTAGATTCGCCTATGCGCAGAATGAGACCATTTCTGGCAGGGAAACGGTCATCTGTCAGACCAGACTTAGGTCGACTGTCATTAGGTCGTCCCGGAAGGTCGACTGGCCCCAAGGTCGACAGGGTTAAAGGTCGACATGGGTCAAGGTTGACATGGCTTAAGGTCGAAATGGGCCAAGGTCGACATGGTTTTAGGTTTTAGGTCGACAGTCATTAGGTCGACATGAGTTTTTCACTGTTTTCTGAGCCAACATGTGCCGACAGGCGGTATTTCATGCCCTACCATCCACTAGGGCATGGTGGGAGAATAAATAAGTGTGCCGAGCATAGCGAGGAAGCGTGCCCGAAGCATTGCGAGCGAAGCGAGCGATGCGAGGGGCTGCGGTTCAACTCCAACTGTGTCCATGTCAACTGTGTCGATATTCGTGTAAAAAACAGCGAAAAACTCATGTCGACCTAATGACTGTCGACCTAAACCCATGTCGCCCCTGGCCCATGTTACTTTAAGTCATGTCGACCTTGACCCATGTCAACCTTTAATCCTGTCGACCTTGGGGCCAGTGGACCTTCCGGGGTCGACCTAACGACTGTAGACACCTAAGTCTGGTCTGACAGATGTACCGAATCCTTCTGGCAAACCACAAAGCCTCCTTAACACAATTTATAAGGTTTACTGTTTATTCACTGGTAGAATTTAATATTTTATTATTCTACTAACACTTGGTTATTGAACGTATATAGCTGCTCTACAATAGGGGCATGAATGTAATTTGGGTATAATTATTGCTTAGCTAAATACATCTCAATAAATTATATATTCTTTTGCCTCAAGAAATTGAAACAACAGGCTGACACAGTGGGTGACATTCTATGGGATGAGATAAATGCACATTTTGTTATCTCGCACCACATCGCCGCTATTCGCACTTTTTAAATTCGCATTTTTAGGTAATAAATCGCATATTTAATGGGATGCGATTTGGAGGCTGAAAAGTGCGATGTAGTGCGATTTGCGGCGAAGTGATGCGAATTTATGACACAAAAGAGTGCGATTTCTTCCGCCGGTCATGTGCGAGTTTTGGACCAACCGGAGTGCGATTTACAAAACTGTCTCCGCATGACTAAGAACCCCCTAACCTATTGGCCCACCTCTGTCCCCTCCATTATGCATCACACCCTCTATATAAAGGGGCACTGGCGCCATTTCACTCTTTGATAGGAAGTAAGGAGCATGGAGAGGAGCAGTGGCAGTGTGAGCAGAGGAAGAGGCGTTGGTGGCAGAGTGAGGAGTGGCAGAGGGAGCAGTGGCAGAGGGAGCAGTGGCAGAGGGAGCAGTGGCAGAGGGAGAAGTGGCAGAGGGAGCAGTGGCAGCAGCCAGCCAAGTGGGAGAGGCAGCAGAGGACTGCTGAGGTCGTCCTCCATTACAGGGAGTGGCAGCAGTGTGGCAGGCAGCATGGCCACAGCAAGGCCAGCCCCAGACCAGGCCCTGGTGGACCAGCCCCAGCAGGAGGAGGTGGAGGATACGCTGGCATCCCCATCCTATACCCAGGACCTATTCCATACCCCAGAGCAGCTGCAGGAGGGCCACATGTCAGAGGTGGAGGAAGATGGAGGTGAGGAGGAGGAAGACACTGGCATGGAGGAGGAGGGGTACATGGCTGGAGTAGAAAATGAGGAGGAGGATGAGGAGGTAGAAGCTGGCCGCACAAAAATTGGCCGAAAGGTCAGATTCTCCTACGAGGAAAATGCTGCGCTTGTCCGGGCTATCATACCCGTGTTTGACCGGTTACTGGGGAAAAGTCACCACAAGAGCACTGCACAGCGGAAAAGGGCTATGTGGAAGGACATCACCCAGGCGGTGAAAGCTGTAAGTCAGCACAAGCACCTGGTCAGAAATGTCAAGAAGAGGTTCAACGACATCAAGAGACAGCTCAAAAGTAAAATGGCCATGGAGTTGGAGGAGGCCACGAAGACTGGCGGAGGAAGCCCCACCACTGTCTGCTACACGTCCTATGAGGTCAAGCTCAAAATAATCATACCCCCTGAGGTCCTGCCTGGCATGCACGTCGCGGATACCGATAGGCCGCCAACGCCATCCAGAGCTGGTAAGTGTGACCACATACAATCTTAAACATACATGGCAATGTTTTCAAACTGTAATGTTCACTTGTATTGTTATGCTAAGTAAAGTGCTGCTGTGGAACTACATAGCCCAGCAAGGTCACGCAAAAAATTTGCCTGCTCCTACTTTCAAATTGGTCATAATGCTGGGCCTTGTAGTTCCACAACTGCTGATATTGATCAACACTTTAACATTCTTTCTAGCAGCTTAACATGTATGTGGGCCAAAAAACATTGGTGTACTGGTGGTTTAGCTGCCATGCCTACATACCACAGATTATCCACCAGTTGTAATGTGTCCAATAGTTTAATAATAATCTAACTAAAAATTCAGGTGAAAAACATATGTCAAATAATGTGGGGACTAAATAATGTAGTCCTTAACCAAAGGAAGTATTGTCCAGTAATGTCATTTCAATGCATTTTTGCCATAAATGCTTATCCATAGCCCGTCAAAGGTTGTGGAACTACATATTCCAGCAAGCTCTGGCACTCATTGTTTGGACTGTAATGGTTATTGTGTGTCAGGGCATGCTGGCACGTGTAGTTCCACAACACCAGGTGAGCCATGTTTTAGAGCAAACTTAATTCATACATGTTACAAATGTACTTACAAGGTTGATTACAGCAAGGGATAGGTCAGCACCACCAGCTGCATCCGTTGGGCTCTGTGTATTAGGCTAAATGTGGGTGGAAACAGATGGTATTGCTAAATAATTTGTTTATGAGTACAATTACAGCAAAGGTACATGTTGGAAAACAGGGCACATGTGCTTACCAGAAAAGTAACGCCTGATGATTTGTGTACGCACCAGATTCGCCCTCTGCGTACCCCTCACTACCCGAGGTGTGGTAGGTTGGGCTTCCTACATGACTGCTGCATGTTCCTCCTCCACATAGGCAGGTTGGGACAGGGCTATGTTGTGTAACATGCAGCAAGCCTGGACGATCATCACTACTTTTGCAGGGTGGTAAAGCAGCCTACCCGATGACCGGTCCAAACACCGGAATCTACTTTTCAATACGCCAAATGTACGCTCCACCACATTGCGGGTTGCAATATGGGATTCATTATACCGGTGCTGTGGAGGGCCCTCTGGGGAGCACAAAGGTGTCATGAGCCAGGAAACACACCCATATCCTGAGTCACCTAAAACACAGATAGGAAGTTATTGCCTTATATGGTAAGGTATGTGCATTGTTCAAACAGGAGACACTGGGACAAGAGCAATATGCTTGTGAAACTGGAAACACACACATTTGAGCAGGTATAAATAAGGACAGAGAGGGTAATATGTAAAAATGTACTTACCAAGTAGCCAGCCCTCTGGCATTTGTTGGGTAAATTGGTTCCAGAGGCCAGAGTGTCTCTGAATATAGGCGTCATGGCAGTTCCCAGGAAAGCCTGCAACAACACTTAGGATTTTCAGATGAGCATCACATACAACCTGCACGTTCAGGGAGTGCCGCCCACACCTATTGACATAGACGTGGCCCCGCACGTGCGGTGTCCTAATCCCATTGTGTGTGCAGTCTATAGCTCCCAGCATGTGAGTTAATGCTGAGAGTCTATAGAAAGCGACCTTGTGGTCCTGCCACTCCAACTCAGAACGTGGGAATCTGATTTATGTCCGCCACAACTTCTTTAAAGCAAGTAACACATGCGTAAAATTCTTAAAGAAAGTGGCCTTGATACCCCCAAGGACCATGAGGTCACAGACTGAGTGGAGCCTGTGGCCAAATAGTAGAGGGTACACATTCATTTCTGCAGCCCAGACACTGCATAGTTGCCTCCCCCGAAAGGGTCCAAATCATCTCTCACCTGCTCATATAAGTCCAACAGGTTATTGCGGTTCAGCCTAAACATCCCCACAACCTGTTGATCCGAGAGGGAGTCCAGGTACAGCTGAGCACGATACATACGTGGGGTACGCAGTAGTCGGGGGGCTACCTGGATCTGGTGTGCAGCTTCCTCCCTCCTGCGCAGCTCCTCCAAATGGGCCACATCACAAATGAGCAACTCCAAACCACTCTGCAAAATCTCCATGTCTCAAACCCTCACAATTGTCCTTAATGATGTTGGGATATATGTAGGGGTGTTTCTGAGTGAAATTGAGGGCACCTGTGCTGAAATTAACAATTTGTGCACTTGATCAAAGTGAGTTCTGGGCCAAATCGCCCAACAGAACCTGGTCTGAAAAAAGTGCGATTATTAGACACCTTAAAAGTTTGATTTGCGAAAACGCATCCCATTAAATATGCGATTTGTATACTCTTCTGTACGAAAACATCTGGATGCGATAAAAATGCAAATTTTTCACACACTTTTGGTCCGCATGAGTTATCGCACATAATATGTGATATCCGTCCCTTAGCGCATCCTATTAAATATGCGATTTCAAGGAAAAATACGATGTCTTCATTTTTTTTACTAATATTCGCCAAAAAACACAAATCTCATCCCATAGAATGTCACCCAGTGTATCTCCATAAATGAAATCTGTGCATGTTATTGTTTGATACATATATTACTTATACCTAGGGCTATTTTTCAGCAATCTCCAGCAGGAACTGAGGCCCTTATTCTAGTTCACTCTTTCTGACAAAATATTTCTTAGAATAAAAAAATTTCAGGGGGGGAAGACGCTTCAACTTGCCCAGGAACACTTCCACAGCCCTGGCCATGAATCCTGGGCTCAAGTAGGTGATCGATTTCAAAGTATTTTCAAAGTGTTTTTTTCACAGTTTGAATGCAATTCTACGGGCGACCAGTGGGGGACACCGGTCCCCGAACACGGGGATGACCTCCCCCGGGCCCGGGCTACCTTCCTCGGGTAGCGTGGGATGGAAATCTGGAAGGTTTTTTTCTATGGGGAAGACATTTCAGCGTGCCCAGAGACACTTCCACAGCCCTGGGCATGAATCCAGGGCTCGAATGGGTGATCGATTTCAAAGTATTTTCAAAGTGCTTTTTTTCACCGTTTAAATGCAATTCTCCGGGCGACCAGCGGGGGGCTCCGGTCCCCGGACCCGGGGATCACCTCCCCCGGGCCCGGGTAACCTTCCCTGGGCATCATGGGGTTGGAATCTGTAAAAAAATTTCAGGGGGTGAAGACGCTTCAACGTGCCCAGGGACACTTCCAAAGCCCTGGGCATGAATCCGGGGCGAGAGTGGGTGATCGATTTCAAAGTATTTTCAAAGTGCTTTTTTCACCGTTTGAATGCAATTCTACGGGCGACCAGGGAAGGGGGGGGGCTCCGGTCCCCGAACACGGGGATGAGCTCCCCCGGGCCCGGGTCACCTTCCCCGGGTAGCATGGGGTGGAAATCTGGAAGTTTTTTTTTTCAGGGGGAAAGACGCTTCAACGTGCCCAGGGACACTTCCACAGCCTTGGGCATGAATCCCGGGCTCGAGTGGGTTGAGCAATTTCAAAGTATTTTCAAAGTGCTTTTTTCACCGCTTGACTGCATTTCTCTGGGCGGCCAGCGTGGGGCACATGTCTCAGGACCCCGGGATGCCATCCCCCGGGCCCGGGGTTGCTTCACCAGGTAGAGGGGGTGGTTTTTTGGAAGTTTATTTACAAGGGGGGAAGATGCTTCAACGTGCCCGGGGACACTTCCACAGCCCTGGTCATGAATCCCGGGCTCGAGTGGGTGATCGATTTCAAAGTATTTTCAAAGTGCTTTTTTCACCGTTTGAATGCAATTCCCCAGGCGACCTGCGGGGGGCTCCGGTCCCAGGACCCGGGGATGACCTCCCCTGGCCCCAGGTCACCTTCCCTGGGCAGCATGGTGTGGAAATCTGGAAAACAAATTTCAGAGGGGGAAGACGCTTCAACGTGCCCAGGGATACTTCCACAGCCCTGGGCATGAATCCCGGGCTCGAGTGGGTGATCGATTTCAAAGTATTTTCAAAGTGCTTTTTTCACCGTTTGAATGCAATTCTACGGGCGACCAGTGGGGGGCTCCGGTCCCCGAACACGGGGATGACCTCCCCAGGGCCAGGGCTACCTTCCCTGGGTAGCGTGGGGTGGAAATCTGGAAGTTTTTTTTCTAGGGGGAAGACATTTCAGCGTGCCCAGGGACACTTCCACAGCCCTGGGCATGAATCCCGGGCTCGAGAGGGTGATCAATTTCAAAGTATTTTCAAAGTGCTTTTTTCACAGTTTGAATGCAATTCTCCGGGCAGCCAGCGTGGGGCGCATGTCTCCGGACCCCGGGATGACATTCCCCGCGCCCGGGGTTGCTTCCCCAGGTAGAGGGGGGTGGTTTTTTGGAAGTTTATTTACAAGGGGGGAAGATGCTTCAACTTGCCCAGGGACACTTCCACATCCCTGGGCATGAATCCCGGGCTTGAGTGGGTGATTGATTTCAAATATTTTCAAAGTGCTTTTTACACCGTTTGAATGCAATTCTCCGGGCGACCTGAGGGGGGCTCCTGTCCCCAGACCCGGGGATGACCTCCCCCGGGCCCGGGTCACCTTCCCTGGGCAGCATGGTGTGGAAATCTGGAAAAAAATATCAGAGTGGGAAGACGCTTCAACGTGCCCAGGGACACTTCCACAGCCCTGGACATGAATCCCGGGCTTGAGTGGGTTGAGCAATTTCAAAGTATTTTCATAGTGCTTTTCTCACTCTTTGAATGCAATTCTACGGGCGGTCAGTGGGGGCTCCGGTCCCCGAACACGGGGAAGACCTCCCCCGGGCCCGGGCTACCTTCCCCGGGTAGCGTGGGGTGGAAATCTGGAAAAGAAATTTCAGGGGGGGAAGACTCTCCAACGTGCCCAGGGACACTTCCACAGCCCTGGGCATGAATCCCGGGCTCGAGTGGGTGATCGATTTCAAAGTATTTTCAAAGTGCTTTTTTCACCGTTTGAATGCAATACTGCGGGCGACCAAGGGGGGGGAGGGGGGCTCCGCTCCCGAACACGGGGATGACCTCCCCCGGGCCCGGGTCACCTTCCCGGGGTAGCGTGGGGTGGAAATCTGGAAGTTTTTTTTTCAGGGGGGAAGACGCTTCAACGTGCCCAGGGACACTTCCACAGCCCTGGGCATGAATCCCGGGCTCGAGTGGGTTGAGCAATTTCAATGTATTTTCAAAGTGCTTTTTTCACCTTTTGAATGCAATTCTACAGGCGGCCAGTGGAGGGCTCTGGTACCCGAACACGGGGATGACCTCCCCCGGGCCCGGGCTACCTTCCCCGGGTAGCGTGGGGTGAAAATCTGGAAAAAAAATTCAGGGGGTGAAGACGCTTCAACGTGCCCAGGGACACTTTCACAGCCCTGGGCATGAATCCCGGGCGAGAGTGGGTGATCGATTTCAAAGTATTTTCAAAGTGCTTTTTTCACCGCTTGACTGCATTTCTCCTGGTGGCCAGTGGGGGGCGCATGTCCCCAGACAACGGGATGACATCCCCTGTGCCCAGACTTGCTTCCCCAGGTAGAGCGGGGTGGTTTTCTGGAAGTTTATTTACAAGGGGGGAAGATGCTTCAAAGTGCCCAAGACACTTCCACAGCCCTGGGCATGAATCCCGGGCTTGAGTGGGTTGAGACATTTCAAAGTGTTTTCAAAGTGCTTTTTTCACCATTTGAATGCAATTCTCTGGGCGACCAGCGGGGGGCTCCGGTCCCCGGACCCGAAAATGACCTACCCCGGGCCCGGGTCACCTTCCCCGGGCAGCATGGGGTGGAAATCTGGAAAAAAAATTTCAGGGAGGGAAGACGCTTCAACGTGCCCAGGGACACTTCCACAGCCCTGGGCATGAATCCCGGGCTCGAGTGGGTGATCAATTTCAAAGTATTTTCAAAGTGCTTTTTTCACCATTTGAATGCAATTCTACGGGCGACCAGCGGGGGGCTCCAGTCCCCGGACCCGGGGATGAGCTCCCCTGGGCCCGGGTCACCTTCCCCGGGCAGCATGGGGGGAAATCTTGAAAAAAAAATTCAGGGTGGGAAGACGCTTCAACGTGCACAGGGACACTTCCACAGCCCTGGGCATGAATCCCGGGCGAGAGGGTATACGGTCTTATGGTCGAACACGGGTAGATCGAACTTACTTTGATCGACTCCACTGCACAGACACTCCATTGGTCGACGGTTACTTTACATCGAAAAATTTTAGGTCGAATTGAACATAACATCGATATTAACATGATCGCCAAACTAACAACGCCAACCATACCTTACATCGACCAAGCTAACATCGACTTCGTCTAGGTCGACTAACGGACGCTCAAAATGCATTACTTCGAACAGACTTACATCGAATCCATCTAGGTCGAAACACTGATCATCGAACTCACAATACATAGACAGTCCTTAAATCGATATGTACTTGGTCGATACAACGAAGTTCGAACCGCAAACATACTAACATCGATAACTATTAGGTCGAAACTCAGAACATCGAAAACCAATGTATCGACAGTTCTTTGATCGACAACAACTAGGTCGAATAACATAACATCGACCCGCATTACATCGATCGCTATTTCATCGACGAGTGAAAGGTCGGCCCTTTATAAGTCGAACTTATTTAGGTCGCCGTACACAAGGTCGACCGTTTATAGCTTAACATCTTACTGTACTGTAGTTGCACCCATTCATGATGGTAATGAGACCCTGCTCAACACCCTACGTCACCACTCTGTCAACGCTGCACCACTCCTAAATCCACCCATATCTGTCTAAATCTACACGCCGCTATAGTCCTGTTGTAAAGCACTATTCTAACGTGGCACTACAAGTGCTACAATGACTTCTCACTGCTCAGCGCTGCATACCCAAATTACACCCTCACCCAGTAAGGGCTCCACCCCTGGGATCCCTCCATCTCCCTCGCTGCACCCATAAAATACGGCACCCCCATTGCCGGCTAAATGCAGACTTTCCAAGCCTCCCCATACAGTCACACAGCCTCCCGCCTACATTCAGTCGCCTACCTCCACTCTAGCGCATTGCCGGCGCCTATCATGACTGCCGCGCCCAGTAAGCAGCTGCCTAGGGTGCCGCGATCTCGTGGGGCGCTAAAGTCGGCCTTTCCAATATACTAGCATGTCCGTGAGCATCCCTGTTGTACTTAATGCAGCTGGCTGCTGTGCAACATCTGAGACCTCCCCCACACTTTCCCTAGAGGCATACTTCCCTACTTTGGTGCCTAACATGACTCACACCGGCCCTGGTGGCACCACAAGTGCCACAACGACCTGGCACTGCTCAGCGCCGCACACCCCCATTACACCCTCATCCATGAAGGGCTCCACCCCCGGGATCCCTCCATCTCCCTCGCTGCACCCATAAAATACGGCACCCCCATTGCCGGCTAAATGCAGACTTTCCAAGCCTCCCCATACAGTCACACAGCCTCCCGCCTACATTCAGTCGCCTACCTCCACTCTAGCGCATTGCCGGCGCCTATCATGACTGTCGCGCCCAGTAGGCAGCTGCCTAGGGTGCCGCGATCTCGTGGGGCGCTAAAGTCGGCCTTTCCAATATACTAGCATGTCTGTGAGCATCCCTGTTGTACTTAATGCAGCTGGCTGCTGTGCAACATCTGAGACCTCCCCCACACTTTCCCTAGAGGCATACTTCCCTACTTTGGTGCCTAACATGACTCACACCGGCCCTGGTGGCACCACAAGTGCCACAACGACTTGGCAATGCTCAGCGCCGCACACCCCCATTACACCCTCATCCATGAAGGGCTCCACCCCCGGGATCCCTCCATCTCCCTCGCTGCACCCATAAAATACGGCACCCCCATTGCCGGCTAAATGCAGACTTTCCAAGCCTCCCCATACAGTCACACAGCCTCCCGCCTACATTCAGTCGCCTACCTCCACTCTAGCGCATTGCCGGCGCCTATCATCACTGTGGCATCACAAGTTTTAGAATGACCTGCCACTCTTCAGCGCCGCACACGCCCATTAAACCCTCACCCAGGAAGGCCTCCTCCCCTGGGATCCCTCCATCTCCCTCGCTGCACCCAAAAAATACGGCACCCCCATTCCTTGCTAAATGCAGACTTCCCAAGCCTCCCCATACAGTCACACAGCGTCCCGCCTACATTCAGTCGCCTACCTCCACTCTAGCGCATTGCCGGCGCCTATCATCACTGTGGCACCACAAGTGCCAGAATGACCTGCCACTCTTCAGCACCGCACACGCCCATTAAAGCCTCACCCAGGAAGGCCTCCACCCCTGGGATCCCTCCATCTCCCTCGCTGCACCCATAAAATACGGCACCCCCATTCCCTGCTAAATGCAGACTTTCCAAGCCTCCCCATACAGTCACACAGCGTCCCGCCTACATTCAGTCGCCTACCTCCACTCTAGCGCATTGCCGGCGCCTATCATCACTGTGGCACCACAAGTGCCAGAATGACCTGCCACTCTTCAGCGCCGCACACGCCCATTAAACCCTCACCCAGGAAGGCCTCCACCCCTGTGATCCCTCCGTCTCCCTCGCTGCACCCATAAAATACGGCACCCCCATTGCCGGCTAAATGCAGACTTTCCAAGCCTCCCCATACAGTCACACAGCCTCCCGCCTACATTCAGTCGCCTACCTCCACTCTAGCGCATTGCCGGCGCCTATCATGACTGCCGCGCCCAGTAAGCAGCTGCCTAGGGTGCCGCGATCTCGTGGGGCGCTAAAGTCGGCCTTTCCAATATACTAGCATGTCCGTGAGCATCCCTGTTGTACTTAATGCAGCTGGCTGCTGTGCAACATCTGAGACCACCCCCACACTTTCCCTAGAGGCATACTTCCCTACTTTGGTGCCTAACATGACTCACACCGGCCCTGGTGGCACCACAAGTGCCACAACGACCTGGCACTGCTCAGCGCCGCACACCCCCATTACACCCTCATCCATGAAGGGCTCCACCCCCGGGATCCCTCCATCTCCCTAGCTGCACCCATAAAATACGGCACCCCCATTGCCGGCTAAATGCAGACTTTCCAAGCCTCCCCATACAGTCACACAGCCTCCCGCCTACATTCAGTCGCCTACCTCCACTCTAGCGCATTGCCGGCGCCTATCATCACTGTGGCACCACAAGTTTTAGAATGACCTGCCACTCTTCAGCGCCGCACACGCCCATTAAACCCTCACCCAGGAAGGCCTCCTCCCCTGGGATCCCTCCATCTCCCTCGCTGCACACAAAAAATACGGCACCCCCATTCCTTGCTAAATGCAGACTTCCCAAGCCTCCCCATACAGTCACACAGCGTCCCGCCTACATTCAGTCGCCTACCTCCACTCTAGCGCATTGCCGGCGCCTATCATCACTGTGGCACCACAAGTGCCAGAATGACCTGCCACTCTTCAGCGCCGCACACGCCCATTAAAGCCTCACCCAGGAAGGCCTCCACCCCTGGGATCCCTCCATCTCCCTCGCTGCACCCATAAAATACGGCACCCCCATTCCCTGCTAAATGCAGACTTTCCAAGCCTCCCCATACAGTCACACAGCGTCCCGCCTACATTCAGTCGCCTACCTCCACTCTAGCGCATTGCCGGCGCCTATCATCACTGTGGCACCACAAGTGCCAGAATGACCTGCCACTCTTCAGCGCCGCACACGCCCATTAAACCCTCACCCAGGAAGGCCTCCACCCCTGGGATCCCTCCGTCTCCCTCGCTGCACCCATAAAATACGGCACCCCCATTGCCGGCTAAATGCAGACTTTCCAAGCCTCCCCATACAGTCACACAGCCTCCCGCCTACATTCAGTCGCCTACCTCCACTCTAGCGCATTGCCGGCGCCTATCATGACTGCCGCGCCCAGTAAGCAGCTGCCTAGGGTGCCGCGATCTCGTGGGGCGCTAAAGTCGGCCTTTCCAATATACTAGCATGTCCGTGAGCATCCCTGTTGTACTTAATGCAGCTGGCTGCTGTGCAACATCTGAGACCTCCCCCACACTTTCCCTAGAGGCATACTTCCCTACTTTGGTGCCTAACATGACTCACACCGGCCCTGGTGGCACCACAAGTGCCACAACGACCTGGCACTGCTCAGCGCCGCACACCCCCATTACACCCTCATCCATGAAGGGCTCCACCCCCGGGATCCCTCCATCTCCCTCGCTGCACCCATAAAATACGGCACCCCCATTGCCGGCTAAATGCAGACTTTCCAAGCCTCCCCATACAGTCACACAGCCTCCCGCCTACATTCAGTCACCTACCTCCACTCTAGCGCATTGCCGGCGCCTATCATGACTGTCGCGCCCAGTAGGCAGCTGCCTAGGGTGCCGCAATTTCGTGGGGCGCTAAAGTCGGCCTTTCCAATATACTAGCATGTCTGTGAGCATCCCTGTTGTACTTAATGCAGCTGGCTGCTGTGCAACATCTGAGACCTCCCCCACACTTTCCCTAGAGGCATACTTCCCTACTTTGGTGCCTAACATGACTCACACCGGCCCTGGTGGCACCACAAGTGCCACAACGACTTGGCAATGCTCAGCGCCGCACACCCCCATTACACCCTCATCCATGAAGGGCTCCACCCCCGGGATCCCTCCATCTCCCTCGCTGCACCCATAAAATACGGCACCCCCATTGCCGGCTAAATGCAGACTTTCCAAGCCTCCCCATACAGTCACACAGCCTCCCGCCTACATTCAGTCGCCTACCTCCACTCTAGCGCATTGCCGGCGCCTATCATCACTGTGGCACCACAAGTTTTAGAATGACCTGCCACTCTTCAGCGCCGCACACGCCCATTAAACCCTCACCCAGGAAGGCCTCCTCCCCTGGGATCCCTCCATCTCCCTCGCTGCACCCAAAAAATACGGCACCCCCATTCCTTGCTAAATGCAGACTTCCCAAGCCTCCCCATACAGTCACACAGCGTCCCGCCTACATTCAGTCGCCTACCTCCACTCTAGCGCATTGCCGGCGCCTATCATCACTGTGGCACCACAAGTGCCAGAATGACCTGCCACTCTTCAGCGCCGCACACGCCCATTAAAGCCTCACCCAGGAAGGCCTCCACCCCTGGGATCCCTCCATCTCCCTCGCTGCACCCATAAAATACGGCACCCCCATTCCCTGCTAAATGCAGACTTTGCAAGCCTCCCCATACAGTCACACAGCGTCCCGCCTACATTCAGTCGCCTACCTCCACTCTAGCGCATTGCCGGCGCCTATCATCACTGTGGCACCACAAGTGCCAGAATGACCTGCCACTCTTCAGCGCCGCACACGCCCATTAAACCCTCACCCAGGAAGGCCTCCACCCCTGTGATCCCTCCGTCTCCCTCGCTGCACCCATAAAATATGGCACCCCCATTGCCGGCTAAATGCAGACTTTCCAAGCCTCCCCATACAGTCACACAGCCTCCCGCCTACATTCAGTCGCCTACCTCCACTCTAGCGCATTGCCGGCGCCTATCATGACTGCCGCGCCCAGTAAGCAGCTGCCTAGGGTGCCGCGATCTCGTGGGGCGCTAAAGTCGGCCTTTCCAATATACTAGCATGTCCGTGAGCATCCCTGTTGTACTTAATGCAGCTGGCTGCTGTGCAACATCTGAGACCTCCCCCACACTTTCCCTAGAGGCATACTTCCATACTTTGGTGCCTAACATGACTCACACCGGCCCTGGTGGCACCACAAGTGCCACAACGACCTGGCACTGCTCAGCGCCGCACACCCCCATTACACCCTCATCCATGAAGGGCTCCACCCCCGGGATCCCTCCATCTCCCTCGCTGCACCCATAAAATACGGCACCCCCATTGCCGGCTAAATGCAGACTTTCCAAGCCTCCCCATACAGTCACACAGCCTCCCGCCTACATTCAGTCGCCTACCTCCACTCTAGCGCATTGCCGGCGCCTATCATCACTGTGGCACCACAAGTTTTAGAATGACCTGCCACTCTTCAGCGCCGCACACGCCCATTAAACCCTCACCCAGGAAGGCCTCCTCCCCTGGGATCCCTCCATCTCCCTCGCTGCACCCAAAAAATACGGCACCCCCATTCCTTGCTAAATGCAGACTTCCCAAGCCTCCCCATACAGTCACACAGCGTCCCGCCTACATTCAGTCGCCTACCTCCACTCTAGCGCATTGCCGGCGCCTATCATCACTGTGGCACCACAAGTGCCAGAATGACCTGCCACTCTTCAGCGCCGCACACGCCCATTAAAGCCTCACCCACGAAGGCCTCCACCCCTGGGATCCCTCCATCTCCCTCGCTGCACCCATAAAATACGGCACCCCCATTCCCTGCTAAATGCAGACTTTCCAAGCCTCCCCATACAGTCACACAGCGTCCCGCCTACATTCAGTCGCCTACCTCCACTCTAGCGCATTGCCGGCGCCTATCATCACTGTGGCACCACAAGTGCCAGAATGACCTGCCACTCTTCAGCGCCGCACACGCCCATTAAACCCTCACCCAGGAAGGCCTCCACCCCTGGGATCCCTCCGTCTCCCTCGCTGCACCCATAAAATACGGCACCCCCATTGCCGGCTAAATGCAGACTTTCCAAGCCTCCCCATACAGTCACACAGCCTCCCGCCTACATTCAGTCGCCTACCTCCACTCTAGCGCATTGCCGGCGCCTATCATGACTGCCGCGCCCAGTAAGCAGCTGCCTAGGGTGCCGCGATCTCGTGGGGCGCTAAAGTCGGCCTTTCCAATATACTAGCATGTCCGTGAGCATCCCTGTTGTACTTAATGCAGCTGGCTGCTGTGCAACATCTGAGACCTCCCCCACACTTTCCCTAGAGGCATACTTCCCTACTTTGGTGCCTAACATGACTCACACCGGCCCTGGTGGCACCACAAGTGCCACAACGACCTGGCACTGCTCAGCGCCGCACACCCCCATTACACCCTCATCCATGAAGGGCTCCACCCCCGGGATCCCTCCATCTCCCTCGCTGCACCCATAAAATACGGCACCCCCATTGCCGGCTAAATGCAGACTTTCCAAGCCTCCCCATACAGTCACACAGCCTCCCGCCTACATTCAGTCGCCTACCTCCACTCTAGCGCATTGCCGGCGCCTATCATGACTGTCGCGCCCAGTAGGCAGCTGCCTAGGGTGCCGCGATCTCGTGGGGCGCTAAAGTCGGCCTTTCCAATATACTAGCATGTCTGTGAGCATCCCTGTTGTACTTAATGCAGCTGGCTGCTGTGCAACATCTGAGACCTCCCCCACACTTTCCCTAGAGGCATACTTCCCTACTTTGGTGCCTAACATGACTCACACCGGCCCTGGTGGCACCACAAGTGCCACAACGACTTGGCAATGCTCAGCGCCGCACACCCCCATTACACCCTCATCCATGAAGGGCTCCACCCCCGGGATCCCTCCATCTCCCTCGCTGCACCCATAAAATACGGCACCCCCATTGCCGGCTAAATGCAGACTTTCCAAGCCTCCCCATACAGTCACACAGCCTCCCGCCTACATTCAGTCGCCTACCTCCACTCTAGCGCATTGCCGGCGCCTATCATCACTGTGGCACCACAAGTTTTAGAATGACCTGCCACTCTTCAGCGCCGCACACGCCCATTAAACCCTCACCCAGGAAGGCCTCCTCCCCTGGGATCCCTCCATCTCCCTCGCTGCACCCAAAAAATACGGCACCCCCATTCCTTGCTAAATGCAGACTTCCCAAGCCTCCCCATACAGTCACACAGCGTCCCGCCTACATTCAGTCGCCTACCTCCACTCTAGCGCATTGCCGGCGCCTATCATCACTGTGGCACCACAAGTGCCAGAATGACCTGCCACTCTTCAGCGCCGCACACGCCCATTAAAGCCTCACCCAGGAAGGCCTCCACCCCTGGGATCCCTCCATCTCCCTCGCTGCACCCATAAAATACGGCACCCCCATTCCCTGCTAAATGCAGACTTTCCAAGCCTCCCCATACAGTCACACAGCGTCCCGCCTACATTCAGTCGCCTACCTCCACTCTAGCGCATTGCCGGCGCCTATCATCACTGTGGCACCACAAGTGCCAGAATGACCTGCCACTCTTCAGCGCCGCACACGCCCATTAAACCCTCACCCAGGAAGGCCTCCACCCCTGGGATCCCTCCGTCTCCCTCGCTGCACCCATAAAATACGGCACCCCCATTCCCTGCTAAATGCAGACTTCCCAAGCCTCCCCATACAGCCACACAGCCTCCCGTCTACATTTATATGCCCGCTACCCCTATTTTGATCCAAATGTGTTTGCCTACATGTGTTAGGGAATACAGTGGGACAGGGACTGATGTGATGTCATGTTTGTGCACATGGGGAAGGGAATATAGAGTGTAAGCACTACTGGGGCAGGGACTGATTTGAATGTTCATATATTTTCTGTAAAGCGCTGTGGAATATGTGCGCGCTTTAATAAAGAAATTTAAAAATAAATAAAAATGTTTTGTGCCTACACCAATTTATCTATAAAATCATATCTCCTAAAAGCATGGGTCATTCTCCTGGCGCCTAAATCGGTTCTATATCTTGACACTGGGGTCAGATGTCTTTTGATTTTGCTAATATAATTATTTGGTACTTGTGAGTTATCCGGGCTCCCGATTTCTAAATCGGGTCGGATCGGGCACATCGCATCGCATGCGACCATCGGATGCGATGCGATGACCCGATTTTTCCATAGGAATCAATGTTAAAATGGACTGAGTCCATTTTAACATGGAATTCAATGGGAAAAAGGGGTCCTTTTCATACCCCTACTATCCAAGTGGGCATGGAGTTGGATATAAACCTGTGGCGAGCGTAGCGAGCCACCAAGCCCAAAGCGTGGCGAGCGTAGAGAGCCCCGCGAGGGGACACAGAATACCGTCCTCCCCGCGCGGGGCTCGCTTCGCTCGCCACGCTTCGGGCTCGGTGGCTCGCTGCGCTCGCCACAGGTTTATATCCAACTCCATGCCCACTTGGATAGTAGGGGTATGAAAAGGACCCCTTTTTCCCATTGAATTCCATGTTAAAATGGACTCAGTCCATTTTAACATTGATTCCTATGGAAAAACCGGGTCATCGCATCCGATGGTCGCATGCGATGCGATGCGATATCGCATCGCATCTGATTGTATGCCTTAACTTAAGGCATACAATCAAAAAATCGGGAGCCCGGATAACTCACAAGTACCAATTATTTTAATCTGTGTATTCACGGTTACTTTAAACAAAGCATGTGTCATAACCCTGGCGCCTTAGTCTTTTTGATATCTTCAAAGAAATATTTTATATCTTGGTCAGATATCTTTTGAGTTTGGTAATATCATTATTGTAATCAAAGTGTAATCACAGTTAGCTTAAACAAAAGCATGTGTCATACTCCTGGCGCCTCAGTCATTTGCATATCTACTGGGCTCACATAATTTTCTCATTTGCTAATTGAATTTTTATAATCGAATTGTATTCATGTTTACTGTACCTACAATACACCTTGATTTCTTTGTTTCGGAGAATCATTTAGACGCCGCAAATCTTGCCCTGTACATCCCATTTTATATATATAGACTTATCTACACCTCAGAAACTATTCTACTTTTTAATATAGTACTACAAGTAACATAATGCCCTTGCACTGCTCACCGCTATGCTAGCAGTGATACCCGCACACCCATTCATTAGTGTTAGGCTTGGGGAGTCAGCTAGGCAGATGGAAGGATCCCATGGGTGCAATCCTTCATGCTTTACGCCCATTAAACCCTCACCCAGTCCACCCCTGGGATCCCTCAATCTCCCTAGCTGCACCCCTAAAATACGGCACCCCCATTGCCGGCTAAATGCAGACTTTCCAAGCCTCCCCATACAGTCACACAGCCTCCCGCCTACATTCAGTTGCCTACCTCCACTCTAGCGCATTGCCGGTGCCTATCATCACTGTGGCACCACAAGTGCCAGAATGACCTGCCACTCTTCAGCGCCGCACACGCCCATTAAACCCTCACCCAGGAAGGCCTCCACCCCTGGGATCCCTCCATCTCCCTCGCTGCACCCATAAAATATGGCACCCCCATTCCCTGCTAAATGCAGACTTCCCAAGCCTCCCCATACAGTCACACAGCCTCCTGTCTACATTTATATGCCCGCTACCCCTATTTTGATCCAAATGTGTTTGCCTACATGTGTTAGGGAATACAGTGGGCCAGGGACTGATGTGATGTCATGTTTGTGCACATGTGGAAGGGAATATAGAGTGTAAGCACTACTGGGGCAGGGACTGATTTGTATGTTCATATATTTTCTGTAAAGCGCTGCGGAATATGTGCGTGCTTTAATAAAGAAATTTAAAAATAAATAAAAATGTTTTGTGCCAGCCTACACCAATTTATCTATAAAATCATGTCTCCTAAAAGCATGGGTCATTCTCTTGGCGCCTAAATCGGTTCTATATCTTGACACTGGGGTCAGATGTCTTTTGATTTTGCTAATATAATTATTTTAATCTTTGTATTCACGGTGACTTTAAACAAAGCATGTGTCATAACCCTGGCGCCTTAGTCTTTTTGATATCTTCAAAGAAATATTTTATATCTTGGTCAGATATCTTTTGAGTTTGGTAATATCTGTTAATGGCGATTAAATATGACCAAAGAAACAATAAGTGAAAAGCGCAGGTTACGTATTATGTCCGCAACCTGCGTACCCTTTATACCTAGCTACGTGCGAACAAAGCGTAGCGTACCTTTATTGTGTATATTTACACCAAAGAACTAATACCTTAATAGGAGAACCTTTCGCAGTACTCTGACTCAAATCTGCGAATATACCTTTAAGGACAGTGTCCGTAATATACCTTTTCGCTATATGCGAATAATCAGACACAACCACAGTATAGAAGTAAGGAGATAAGAACTCCGTAAAAAGTTGTATTTAAGTCCCTAATGGACAAAAGGGGGTTACAGAAATAGAAAATACAGGTATAACAGGTAATACAATAGACTAACAATGAATACAATAATCAGGCTCGACTAGGGGAAGAAAACAGATACAGGATACAATCAGCCAACAATACAATAAGAATAAATACCGTGAATGCAACCGTTTACCGTCTCATCAAATATGCGAAGCGCAGTCCGGTCAGAGCTCGCTATCGTTCAGGGTTGAACTATAGCCCGGTAGAAAGTCAGGGAAAGGTAGATGTGCCGAAGTGACCGTGGCTGCTCAGGGTCGCCTATCTTATAGGGTCAGAAGGGGGAGGTCAAAGGCCATTCCCATTGGTCAGAGATCGTATGTCAGGTCCACTGTGATTGGGGGTAAGACGATGCACCTGGTTTGAATAGGTGCAGGGGAGTGAACTTTAAGAGTCCTTTGTTCGTTGGTTTCGTCGTCAGGGGTTGTAAAAAGCTGTAGGAACCGGTTACCTCTAGATTCCTTTGTTATATACTTTCAACAGAAACTGTCTTAGGAATATGGATTTTGTCCATAACTATCGGGCCGTGCGTATTGTGAAATATTCGCAATGACCGGAATACTGCGCATAAGAAACGGAACGGAACGGTACTAAACATGATACAGACAGATGTATGCAGGGCTAACTAAGCTATGTGTGGCGTTCTAAACCTTTAACTATATTTTACTTAGTGTCAGTATGTCTTTATGAATTTATGTGTGATAGTATGGCTACTCTTCTGGTCCACTTTGTCACACAGACGCGGGTATGGAAACTTTATTTGCGCAACTCTGCGAACCAAAATGGCGGCCATACTATCCTAAAATGGCGTGTATGCAACTCGACTTCGACATATCATTATTGTAATCAAAGTGTAATCACAGGTAGCTTAAACAAAGCATGTGTCATACTCCTGGCACCTCAGTCTTTTGAATATCTACTGGGCTCACATAATTTTCTCATTTGCTAATTGAATTTTTATAATCGAATTGTATTCATGTTTACTGTACCTACAATACACCTTGATTTCTTTGTTTCGGAGAATCATTTAGACGCCGCAAATCTTGCCCTGTACACCCCATTTTATATATATAGACTTATCTACACCTCAGAAACTATTCTACTTTTTAATATAGTACTACAAGTAACATAATGCCCTTGCACAGCTCACCGCTATGCTAGCAGTGATACCCGCACACCCATTCATTAGTGTTAGGCTTGGGGAGTCAGCTAGGCAGATGGAAGGATCCCATGGGTGCAATCCTTCATGCTTTACGGTGTAATTGGTGTTTGCAGTGCTCCGCAGTGCCATGTCATTCTGGCACTTGTAGTGCCACAGTCATGATAGAGCCAGGCAAAGCGCTAGAGTGGAGCTATGCGACTGAATGTAGACGGGAGGCTGTGAGACGTTGGGGAGGCTGGATTTATCCGGGAATAGGTTCCATGGCATCCGCATTCACCACAGTTCAACACTTTGAATGCTGCACCCCTAAGTGTACCCATAGCTGTGTACATGTAGACACCACAAATTTCTACCCTGACATCCCTTTTTCTGTATATATTAGATGCGATACCTACAGATGTCCAGTGTTCCCCCGACTGTCCCTTGTAATTTAGTACCACAAGTAGCATAATGAAGCGGTACCGCTCACCTCTATGCTAGCACTGATACCCGCATTATCACCCCTTCATTAGGGTTAGCACCTGGCATCCTCCTTCACCCCTGTTGCACCCTAAAGTTGCCCTCTAAACTAAAATCAAACATTTTCAGCATTTTCGTATTTTATTTTCAAACCAATTTACAGTACTTGTTCAAGTCGTAACGGCTAATTTTAAACCAGCCCACTTTTTAAACCAGCCCACTTTTTGAAATGAAGCCTTTTCATTGGGTTAGGTTTTTTTCTAACTTCGAAAGACTAACGCCCATTTCAAACACTATAAAAATACCTACATTCAATGTCCCAGATTCATATTTGAAATTTTGGATCAAGTATTCTGTGGTACAGCTACAGCTATTTTTTTCTAAGATGACAGATGAATCGAGACCAGCTGCAGCAGCAGCAGCAGCAGCAGCAACAATATCACCAGCACCAGCACCAGCGCCCGAATTTACATTTGTTCCGTCCCGGAGAGGAATGTTACTCAACGTAAACGGCTATCTACTTGCCAAGAATAAGCAGAAGGGAGACGTCGTCTATTGGCACTGCACAGAAAGAACAACAGGCCCTTGTTCAGCCTACGCCAAAACCACGATTGTGGCCGGAGTTCACCAACTTAATAGGCACGGTGAGCATACTCATGCTCCCAGATCGGAGAAGACAATTGTGGCCGTTGCTAAGGCAGCGTTAAAGCAACGTACCAGGGATACCACCGAGGAACCATCACAAATTATCCAAAATGTAACAGCGGATATGCCTTCTACAAGTGCTATGTGTTTGCCCAACCGGGAATCCCTTCGTCAATTAGTAAAAAGGGTAAGGAGGGAAGATTGCCCTGCCGAACCCACCATCCTGGAGGACATTAATGTTCCTCATAATTTGGAATACATCGAGGATACCAAATTTTTGTTAAGGGACAGTTCAGTTGGTGATGAAAGGGTACTTTTATTTAGTACAGAAGAGAACTTGAGGAAGCTCCATGAAGCACAGTATTGGGTAATGGACGGAACTTTCAAGACTTGCCCGACATTATTTCGCCAGATCTATTCCATACATGCTATGGTTGGCACACATGAAACATCACAGCGCTTTTTACCGCTTGTTTATGGACTGTTAAGCAGCAAGAATGAAGAATGCTATTTACGATTTTTTGAAGAACTTCAAGAGATTGCAACTGATTTGGGAATGCCATTTTCCCCAACGTATATAATAACAGATTTCGAACTTTCAGCAATCAGAGCTTCAAAGAATGTTTTTCCAAGCAGCACACACAAGTGTTGCCTCTTTCATCTTTCCCAAAACATTTGGAGAAAGATTCAAGCACATGGACTTGCAGGTGATTATGCAAAGGATTATGCACTTGCATTGAAATTAAAGAGCATACAAGCACTTGCTTTTCTACCGGAAGATGACATTGCAGTTGCTTTTGAAGTTTTGAAAGGGGAAATGCCTGCAATTGCTTCCCCCGTGTTAACTTATTTTGAGGAGACATATGTATTGGGACGTCTAAGAGATCGCACACGAAGCCTTACCCGGTCAGCACCTCTTTTCCCACCACAAATATGGTCCATCTATGACTCAGTGTTAGCTGGAATACCCCGAACCCAAAATAGGTTGGAGGGTTGGCATCGCAGATGGAACATAATTCTTAGCGAAAAAAAGTTCGGTGTATACAAGCTCATCACGGTTTTACATAAAGAACAGAAAGTTACAGCTAGTTTTATCCAGAAGGTAGTTCTGAATGTTGCAAGAACACCCCCAAGGAGAGACTTGAAAGAACGTGAGGAGGCAATTCAGCGTTGTGTTTCACAGTATGGACATGTCCCTGTACTGGAATATCTTGGTGCCATTGGACATCACTTAGCATTCCCTTAAACACATTGTTTTTCAAATTTTTTCTACAAGTTTATATGTTTGGATAATTATTTTTCAAGTTAATCTTCAAGTTCTTAAGTTCAAGTTCTAATTTTAAAGTTCTGATGTTAAAGAGGAAGCCAAACCATTACAGTGAATTCAAATTTATGGTAAGTAAACGTTCTAATTCATATACTTATACATTACATTTCTCACCTTTAACAATAGTAAAATTTGAATGTTTTAAACCCCCCCCCCCCACAAAGAAAAAAATCTGCATTAACTTTTACTATTGTAAAATCCCCAAGTATTCTACCAAATTCTACTATGATGGTATTGATCCAAACTTAAATATTTGATTTGCAATTGGTCAGTATGATGTATTTAAATAACCTTTTAAGATAACATAATCTTAGTGGTATCTATTTACCCTTAAATGTATATATTTTTTTAATTTGGAAAACTGTATTTAAATTAGTTAGAATCTGTTTGTAGTTTTTATGTTCTCTACCAATCTAGATTTTCCAAATTCTATCATCAGTCAGTGGGTTACCGTACAACTGTTAAACCACACTTCGGTAGACAGTCAACATGGGAAAAGGTCGACATGGGCCAAGGTCGACATGATTGTATGTCGACATGTGTTTTTTAAAGCCAAATGTCGACATGTACACAGTTGGAGTTGCACCGCAGCCCCTGCAATTGCTTTCTATGCTTCGGACACGGTGCATCGTTACACTCGGCACACTTTGATTCTCCCGCCACGCCATAGTGGATGGTAGGGCACGAAATACCGCCTGTAGGCAAAAAAAAATTGAAAAAAACCTATGTCGACCTAATGACTGGTGGCCTAAAACCATGTCCACCTTTAACCCGGTCGACCTTCAGTGGTCTACCTAATGATTGTCCACCTAAGTGTTGTCTAATAATGATATATAGATGCAGGAAACGGTCATCTATATATCATTGAGTAATGACTACACCTGTGCAGCAACCATCTGGTCTGGAAACAAAACTATTGTTAGCTTTCGATTCATATACTTGGCTACCCCTGATCTATGTAATGACAGTACACCTTAATATATAGAGAAAGTAAATCACACAGTGTACAATAATCATAATCCCAAAAAATTTTATATAGTTAATTTTAACTTAATAACCCACTTTTTTACATTATATATCTCATATCAAGCACTTACAATAATCAAAAATATACCCGGACACATGTAAATTGATAGAATTGCTTTTTATTATATTACATTTATATCAAATATGTGTGCAATTTTATTATATTCAAGTCATTTGAAATCAATTATGGCATCTTTGTTGTGTAACCTTTAACCATAAACCGCTTAAGACATACATATTTATAAACATTGTTTCAATTTTCAAAATTTTGGATTAAAAATAATGCAGTCAGCATTTACCCTGCACAGAAACAAAACACCAATATAAATTTATACATGTTACATATGCCCCACAGCAATGCACATGCTTTTACCCATTTTTGGAAAAATATTGTACTTTGATCAGATCTGAATAAGGCCCTAAATGTGCTCACATTGACATTGCTAAATATATATATATATATATATATATATATATATATATATACATATATATATATATATATATATATATATATATATATATATATATGTGTGTGTTTTTTTTTAAATACAACAAAGAAAAAAAAAAATATAGGAAGTAAATCAAACTTACCCAATGTGTCATCCTTTGATAGCCCTATGCCAGCCTCCTCATTGTCTTCTTTTCCCAGGCTGGACCCTTGCACGCTTCTGTGCCGACGTCTTCTCCTGTTCCGTCTGGATGGTCTTGGCTTGAAGGATGCAACCCCCACAACAAAATATAAGTTATTTATGGGCACTATAGTATCTTGTTTAAAAATTTGTCCCTGTTACCATCTCTTTTTACCTTTCCATAACTCCCCCTTTCCTACAAAAAGTGTACCCTTTTTGCTTGTTTGTTGATGCAACAAACTTACCCGATTCAGCTCCCTTGATAGCCCTATGCCAGCCTCATCATTGTCTTCTCTTCCCAGGCTGGACCCTTGCACGCTTCTGTGCCGACGTCTTCTCCTGTTCCCTCTGGATTTGTCGTGATGGACGTGAAGCAAAAGGAAAAAAAAAAAAAAAGTAAGTTCATATCTACTCCTGCCAGGTTCTCTTCTACTTATGACCCTCTATACTTGCCAAGTCCCCTTTCCTACAAAAAGTGTACCCTCTTTGCTTGTGTGTTGATGCAACAAACTTACTTGATTCTTTCTTGCCCTGCGAAGAAAGCATGAGGCAACTTACCCTCTGCCGCAGCACTGGAAAGCCTTATGACAGCCTGTCGTCTCTTTGCAGACTGAACCCCTTGATGCTTGACGAATCTTCAGTGTGGCAGAGGTGCAGAGCCTTCTTGAACGTTATTCCTGAAAGAAAGTGTGAGTTACTGACAAAGATTTCAACCCTCTGCTATCTGTCCCTTACCCTACATCACTCTTGCCCTGCGAAGAAAGCATGATGCAACTTACCCTCTGCCGCAGCACTGGAAAGCCTTATGACAGCCTGTCGTCTCTTTGCAGACTGAACCCCTTGATGCTTGACGAATCTTCAGTGTGGCAGAGGTGCAGAGCCTTCTTGAACGTTATTCCTGAAAGAAAGTGTGAGTTACTGACAAAGATTTCAACCCTCTGCTATCTGTCCCTTACACTACATCACTCTTGCCCTGCGAAGAAAGCATGAGGCAACTTACCCTCTGCCGCAGCACTGGAAAGCCTTATGACAGCCTGTCGTCTCTTTGCAGACTGAACCCCTTGATGCTTGACGAATCTTCAGTGTGGCAGAGGTGCAGAGCCTTCTTGAACGTTATTCCTGAAAGAAAGTGTGAGTTACTGACAAAGATTTCAACCCTCTGCTATCTGTCCCTTACCCTACATCACTCTTGCCCAGCGAAGAAAGCATGAGGCAACTTACCCTCTGCCGCAGCACTGGAAAGCCTTATGACAGCCTGTCGTCTCTTTGCAGACTGAACCCCTTGATGCTTGACGAATCTTCAGTGTGGCAGAGGTGCAGAGCCTTCTTGAACGTTATTCCTGAAAGAAAGTGTGAGTTACTAACAAAGATTTCAACCCTCTGCTATCTGTCCCTTACCCTACATCACTCTTGCCCTGCGAAGAAAGCATGAGGCAACTTACCCTCTGCCGCAGCACTGGAAAGCCTTATGACAGCCTGTCGTCTCTTTGCAGACTGAACCCCTTGATGCTTGACGAATCTTCAGTGTGGCAGAGGTGCAGAGCCTTCTTGAACGTTATTCCTGAAAGAAAGTGTGAGTTACTGACAAAGATTTCAAACCTCTGCTATCTGTCCCTTACCCTACATCACTCTTGCCCTGCGAAGAAAGCATGAGGCAACTTACCCTCTGCCGCAGCACTGGAAAGCCTTATGACAGCCTGTCGTCTCTTTGCAGACTGAACCCCTTGATGCTTGACGAATCTTCAGTGTGGCAGAGGTGCAGAGCCTTCTTGAACGTTATTCCTGAAAGAAAGTGTGAGTTACTGACAAAGATTTCAACCCTCTGCTATCTGTCCCTTACCCTACATCACTCTTGCCCTGCGAAGAAAGCATGAGGCAACTTACCCTCTGCCGCAGCACTGGAAAGCCTTATGACAGCCTGTCGTCTCTTTGCAGACTGAACCCCTTGATGCTTGACGAATCTTCAGTGTGGCAGAGGTGCAGAGCCTTCTTGAACGTTATTCCTGAAAGAAAGTGTGAGTTACTGACAAAGATTTCAACCCTCTGCTATCTGTCCCTTACCCTACATCACTCTTGCCCTGCGAAGAAAGCATGAGGCAACTTACCCTCTGCCGCAGCACTGGAAAGCCTTATGACAGCCTGTCGTCTCTTTGCAGACTGAACCCCTTGATGCTTGACGAATCTTCAGTGTGGCAGAGGTGCAGAGCCTTCTTGAACGTTATTGCTAAAAGAAAGTGTGAGTTACTGACAAAGATTTCAAACCTCTGCTATCTGTCCCTTACCCTACATCAGTCTTGCCCTGCGAAGAAAGCATGAGGCAACTTACCCTCTGCCGCAGCACTGGAAAGCCTTATGACAGCCTGTCGTCTCTTTGCAGACTGAACCCCTTGATGCTTGATGAATCTTCAGTGTGGCAGAGGTGCAGAGCCTTCTTGAACGTTATTCCTGAAAGAAAGTGTGAGTTACTGACAAAGATTTCAACCCTCTGCTATCTGTCCCTTACCCTACATCACTCTTGCCCTGCGAAGAAAGCATGAGGCAACTTACCCTCTGCCGCAGCACTGGAAAGCCTTATGACAGCCTGTCGTCTCTTTGCAGACTGAACCCCTTGATGCTTGACGAATCTTCAGTGTGGCAGAGGTGCAGAGCCTTCTTGAACGTTATTCCTGAAAGAAAGTGTGAGTTACTGACAAAGATTTCAACCCTCTGCTATCTGTCCCTTACCCTACATCACTCTTGCCCTGCGAAGAAAGCATGAGGCAACTTACCCTCTGCCGCAGCACTGGAAAGCCTTATGACCAGTGTTCCCTCTAAGCTGTGCGCACGTGCGCGCGCACACACCTCGACGAGCGTGCGCACAGACATTACAACAGAGCGCACAAAGCAGCAGTGGTCCCTTTTTGCAGTTGTGGACTCAATTAATGTGTTTCACCCATTAACTACATTGTGTGCTGTGTTTTGAATGTTTAAATGTTTAATATCATTTTGAAGTAAAGTTAACACAAATGCTGAATGTCATTTTCCAGTTATATATAAGTGACGCACAAAATTTTGAATTTCCTCCCAAAGTTGCACAGCCAAAATCTTTTGCCGCACACAGGCTTCGTAAAATTAGAGGGAACATTGCTTATGACAGCCTGTCGTCTCTTTGCAGACTGAACCCCTTGATGCTTGACGAATCTTCAGTGTGGCAGAGGTGCAGAGCCTTCTTGAACATTATTCCTGAAAGAAAGTGTGAGTTACTGACAAATATTTCGACCCTCTGCTATCTGTCCCTTACTCTACATCACTCTTGCCCTGCGAAGAAAGCATGAGGCAACTTACCCTCTGCCGCAGCACTGGAAAGTCTTATGACAGCCTGTCGTCTCTTTGCAGACTGAACCCCTTGATGCTTGACGAATCTTTAGTGTGGCAGAGGTGCAGAGCCTTCTTGAACGTTATTCCTGAAAGAAAGTGTGATTTACTGACAAAGATTTCAACCCTCTGCTCTCTGTCCCTTACCCTACATCACTCTTGCCCTGCGAAGAAAGCATGAGGCAACTTATCCTCTGCCGCAGCACTGGAAAGCCTTATGACAGCCAGTCATCTCTTTGCAGACTGAACCCCTTGATGCTTGACGAATCTTCAGTGTGGCAGAGGTGCAGAGCCTTCTTGAACGTTATTCCTGAAAGAAAGTGTGAGTTACTGACAAAGATTTCAACCCTCTGCTATCTGTCCCTTACCCTACATCACTCTTGCCCTGCGAAGAAAGCATGAGGCAACTTACCCTCTGCCGCAGCACTGGAAAGTCTTATGACAGCCTGTCGTCTCTTTGCAGACTGAACCCCTTGATGCTTGACGAATCTTTAGTGTGGCAGAGGTGCAGAGCCTTCTTGAACGTTATTCCTGAAAGAAAGTGTGATTTACTGACAAAGATTTCAACCCTCTGCTATCTGTCCCTTACCCTACATCACTCTTGCCCTGCGAAGAAAGCATGAGGCAACTTACCCTCTGCCGCAGCACTGGAAAGCCTTATGACAGCCTGTCGTCTCTTTGCAGACTGAACCCCTTGATGCTTGACGAATCTTCAGTGTGGCAGAGGTGCAGAGCCTTCTTGAACGTTATTCCTGAAAGAAAGTGTGAGTTACTGACAAAGATTTCAACCCTCTGCTATCTGTCCCTTACCCTACATCACTCTTGCCCTGCGAAGAAAGCATGAGGCAACTTACCCTCTGCCGCAGCACTGGAAAGCCTTATGACAGCCTGTCGTCTCTTTGCAGACTGGACCCCTTGATGCTTGATAGTGTGGCAGCCTTCTGTTGTAGTGCCTTGATGGAAAACAAAGTTATTTTCAAATGGAAATAAAATCATCATGCATAAGCATTATTCAACAGATTTATTTAACATACAAAAGTAAATAAAATATAATGAAAATTACCTTTAGGTTAGGCTCGGTCATCTTTTTCTTTTTCAGGGTCCACCTTTGGGGCTCTGCCCTCCTGGTCCACCTTTGGGGCTCTGCCCTCCTGGTCCACCTTTGGGGCTCTGCCCTCCTGGTCCACCTTTGGGGCTCTGCTCTCCTGGTCCACCTTTGGGGCTCAGCTCTCCTGGTCCACCTTTGGGGCTCTGCTCTCCTGGTCCACCTTTGGTTCTCTGGCCGGCTTCACCGCCTTTGGTTCTCTGGCCTGCTTCACCTCCTTTGGTTCTCTGGCCTGCTTCACCTCCTTTGGTTCTCTGGCCTGCTTCACCTCCTTTGGTTCTCTGGCCTGCTTCACCTCCTTTGGTTCTCTGGCCTGCTTCACCTCCTTTGGTTCTCTGACCACCTTGACCTTTGGAGCTTTGAGCGCCTGCTCCTTCGGCTGTTCTGTCTCTTTCTTGTCATACACCACTCTCCAATGAAGCTCCTCCTGTGCTGTGCCAGCCTTTGTCCTTTTTTGTCTTCCTGCCTTGCCCTCCTTTATGGCTCTAACCACCTTTTCCTTTGTTCCTCTGACAACCTTGTGCTCCTTACTTCCTGTGGCCATATGCTGCTTCTTTAAACTTGCCCGGTTTTGTTGTGCTGTCGTCAACATGTCTGTCAGGCGCATGCTCGCCGGTGTCTCCTGTTGTGCAGTGTCTTTCTGCTCCTTCTGCTGGCCTTTGTTCTGGTTTCCTTTAACCACTCCCCAAGAATGCTCCTCCTTGGCTCCGTCAGCCTTCTCATTTGCCATTCTTGCAGCCATGACCTCCTTTGTGGATCTGAGAACCTTGTCCTTTGGTCCTCTGAACACCTGCTGCTCCTCACTTCCTGTGGCAACATGCTGCTGCTGTTCTTTTTGCCGTTTTTGCTGTGCTGTAATCATCATCTCCATCAGGCACAAGCTCGCCTGCGTTTCCTGTTGGCCCATGTCCGCCTGCTTCTTCTGCTGGGTTATGGCTGCCTCTCTCTCGCTTTGTACTCTCTCCTCATTTTCCTTCGCTGCTCTGTTCCACATTTCTTGTGTTAATCGATCAAAGTTCTCCTTCTCTGCTCTTGTACGCTCAGTCTCCTCGGCTCTGACCCGCTCCGCCTCCTTGGCTCTAGCACGCTCAGCCTCTTCGGCTCTGGCACGCTCAGCCTCCTGTTGTTCTCTTTTGAGCCGCTCCTCCTCCGCTACATCTTCCCGTACCAGATCAAGTGCTCTATCCCAAACACGGCGGTCATGTGTTAGGGACTGCATCAACTGTCCTTGTGTTCTAGCCTGCTCCATTTGATCCCGTCTTTGATGGCTTTGGTATGCCCTTTCAGTTTCCTCTTGTCGAGCATACCAACCAGGATCAATCAATGATATTGATGGTGAAGTTTGTCGGAGTCCACAAATTTGTGCGGCTGAAGATCTTTCTTCTGTCATCAGCTGAAGGCTTGTACAGATCATGCTGCTATTGGCATTGCACTGCTGCTGCCACATAAGCATGCACTGTAGAATCTGTTGCATGTGTTGACATTGCACTGAATGGTTGGCCTGGAAGTCAGTCAGTTGTGTACTCATTTGTTGCAGAGTCACCTGTCCTTCCCTCTCTTGGTTCTGTGTTGTGGTCATGTTATCAATCTTCTGCTGCATTGTCTGTACATGTCCAGCCAGAGATACATTTGATGCCACAAGTTCATCGAAGTATCGACCAATCGATATCATTGCCTCTGTTTGTTGACTGATGTTGCATTCATCTGATTGATGCTCTGTTCCATCTTGTCAAAACGACTCGCATTCCTTTCAGCATCTTCAGCTCTTCTTTCCTCCAATTGCCTCAAAGCCTCCAGAATGGCAGTTTGATGTGAATCTATAATACAAAAATCAGTTTAGTTTTTTATGTAATATTCATTTTTCCATCAAACATATTCACAAATTTGAATTCTAACCTTGTTGTGCAGATTCCGGTATTTTATGTGAAACAGGCTGGTCCTCAAGAGGATGGCTCTGTGTTTCAGCTTCTTGTTGCATTGTAACGTCTTGCAACGATGTTTGAAGCAGAGGGACACTTTCCATTTCCTCCATTAGTGTTGCTATAATTGAAAAATACCAAAATAATTTGATAATGTTTGTAATATTTGTACTGAAAAGGTTAATTTATTTTTGACCATGGCTTACCAGGCAGCTCACTGGTTGGTGCTGTGGTTTCTTTCTGAAATGCTCCAAAAGAAACCCTTCTCTTGACCTTTTCAACAGCAGCTGTAATATTCAAACATAAATTAATGGTACGTTTGTCATTTTTAAAGTAAAACATTTATTAAAAATCACATTCCTCACCTGTGTGTGCTGTTTTTGACGTATTCTGCGATGTGATTTCCTTTGCTGTCTTTGAATGCATTGGTGATGCTTATAAAAAAAAAAATCATTTCAGACTATTTGTTAATATTTAGGTAATAACCACTAATATTTTGGCTTTCAAATGGTACTTCCTAAATGTTAGAACTACATAAATGAACAATTGCATTCCTCACTTGTGTGTGAAGTTTTCGACTTCTTCCGTGGCGTGATCTCCTTTTCCGTCTGGCGATCTTCAGGTGTTGAATCAGCTGGTGATCCTTTTTGGGAAAAAAAGGTAAACATTACTTAAACAACTATTCTATAATAAGCACTAATATTTCAGGTCTTTCAAATATTACTTCCTAAATGAAAATGTTAGTACTACATAAATGAACAATTGCATTCCTCACTTGTGTGTGAAGTTTTCGACTTCTTCCGCGGCGTGATCTCCTTTTCCGTCTGGCGATCTTCAGGTGTTGAATCAGCTGGTGATCCTTTTTGGGAAAAAAAGGTAAACATTACTTAAACAACTATTCTATAATAAGCACTAATATTTCAGGTCTTTCAAATATTACTTCCTAAATGAAAATGTTAGTACTACATAAATGAACAATTGCATTCCTCACTTGTGTGCGAAGTTTTAGTCTTCTTCAGCGGCGTCATCTCCTTTTCCATCTGGCGATCTTCAGGTGTTGAATCAGCTGGTGATCCTTTTTATAAAAAAAGGTAAACATTACTTAAACAACTATTCTATAATAAGCACTAACATTTCAGTTCTTTCAAATATTACTTCCTAAATGAAAATGTTAGTACTACATAAATGAACAATTGCATTCCTCACTTGTGTGTGAAGTTTTCGACTTCTTCCGCGGCGTGATCTCCTTTTCCGTCTGGCGATCTTCAGGTGTTGAATCAGCTGGTGATCCTTTTTGGGAAAAAAAGGTAAACATTACTTAAACAACTATTCTATAATAAGCACTAATATTTCAGGTCTTTCAAATATTACTTCCTAAATGAAAATGTTAGTACTACATAAATGAACAATTGCATTCCTCACTTGTGTGCGAAGTTTTAGTCTTCTTCAGCGGCGTGATCTTCTTTTCCGCCTTTGGATCCTCAAATGTGGAATCTGTTGGTGATCATTATGTAAAAAAAAAGATAAACATTATACAATTGTTATTATTGCTTATTAGGTGATTCATCGCGCCCTTCACACCGTCGTAAGGGGCTGCGCCCCCTTAACCTGTGAAGTTATTTATTGCAGGGGTTCTATGGGTGGGTGTAGCTGCTTTGGGGTTGGTGTGGGAATGGAAGTGGCAGGTTTGTGGATAATGTGGGTTGTGTAGTTGCAGGCTGTGGGTTGAGCCTTGACGGTTTTGTGGTTTGGTTAGGTGCATGGCCGCATGTGGGTGGTGTAGGGGCTGTTGATGCTTGCTGGGGGATTAAGCATGTGGGGACAGTGGCAGGAGATTAGTGGGAGAGGGTGCGGGTGTAGAGGGACTGAGGGCACTGTCCAGAGATCGGCTGGGATGGTGGGGGGATGAGGAGGGCTGTTTGTTTTGGTTGGTTATGCTGCCGGGGGACTGATGACTGGGGACAGTGGCAGGATAACTAGGGAGTGCGGTGCACCGGGTCTTGTGGTTGGGCGATAGGCTGTGGAAACATTTTAGGGAGGGCAGCTGGTGATGCTGATTGGAGACTGAGGGATGGTGAGACTGTCTGGGGGTGGTGGGGTTGCAGTGCTGATGGCGATGTTGGCAGGGGAATGAGGGTGGGAGATTGCGGTGGCCTGTTATTGTGGATGTTGATGCTATTGGGGGTGTGATGGGTTGGTACACTGGGCTGGAGATTAGAGGGGGTGGAGATTGAGTGCGTGGCGTCTTGTGATTGTGCTGGGTGTGTGATGGCTGTGGACACTGGTGAGAGAGTTTGTGGGGTGAGGCTGGTGAGGGACTGATAGCTGGGGACGCTGTCTGGAGAGCATGGTGGGCTGGTGATTCTAGAGTGGGACAAGGTGTGTGGACACTGGTGGGAGATTGTAGTTGGGGGGGCATGCAGGGGTCTGATGGGTGGGGACACTGTGCTTGAGATGTGGGGGGGGGCTGATTGGGGGCAGTGTGGCTGGCGATGGTGCTGGGAGACTGAGGGCTGTGGGCACTGTTGGAAGATTTTGTGTGGTGCGGGGACACTGTCCATAGATGAGGTGGTTTGCTGTGCTGGTGGCATTGCTGCGGATGTACACGGGCGAGAGATTGTGGTGTAGTGTTCAGTCTGGTGCCACCTGCGGGAGATGCGCAGGGATGGGGGGCAACTGGGGACGCACCACTTAGGGGTGGAAACTGAAGCAGGTGAGTTATCTTGCATTCTGTCTTGTATTCTTTATCTGTCTTTCTATATAGAGACTGTAATTTTGAGGGAGAAATCTGAGTGTGATTTTGGTTGTGCCTGTATCTGTATAGTGTATTGTTACTAGGTGTGAACTGATACTAGGAGGAGGAGCTAAATCTAGGTGTTAAGAGAGATTAGTGGGAGGAGCTGAGTGTAACAGCTGACTGACATACTATATAAGGAGGGGCAGAGCTCATTTTGAGCTTGCTCATTGAGAGGGAAGCTTTCTGACTAAAGTGAAGCTTGATTACTTAAGTGAGTTGGAAACTGAAGCAGGTGAGTTATCTTGCATTCTGTCTTGTATTCTTTATCTGTCTTTCTATATAGAGACTGTAATTTTGAGGGAGAAATCTGAGTGTGATTTTGGTTGTGCCTGTATCTGTATAGTGTATTGTTACTAGGTGTGAACTGATACTAGGAGGAGGAGCTAAATCTAGGTGTTAAGAGAGATTAGGGGGAGGAGCTGAGTGTAACAGCTGACTGACATACTATATAAGGAGGGGCAGAGCTCATTTTGAGCTTGCTCATTGAGAGGGAAGCTTTCTGACTAAAGTGAAGCTTGATTACTTAAGTGAGTTGGAAACTGAAGCAGGTAAGTTAGAATACTGAAAAAGGTGAGTTTGAACACAGTCTCAATTTTCATCTTCTATTTTATTGTATTATATTCATCTTCTTTCTATCGTATTGTAACCTGTTGCTCAATTTTGACATTTAATTCATTTTTATCTATATATTTTCCAACATTGTATTTCATTTTACTCATTCACTATTATCTTCTCTTATCTTTGCCACACATTTATTGCACTCTGGTTCCCTCTTCACGCCTGCTCACATTTGCCTCACTTCTGACCTTCTCTGTTCCCTTCATCCTCTCAATTGTTGCTGTTTCATACTTAATTGGATTACTCAATCAACCTGATTTTACCCACTTGTCTCCTCTCTGACAGTAGTTCCTTGCCTGTTACCTTCTCTCTCACTCTGTTTTCTACCACATCCTCGCAAATCTACTACAGACGCTGTCTGTCCTCCCAAATCCCTCTGTCTGATTTCACTAACCTACCCTCTCACCTTCGGTTCCTCATGGCTGTTAATCTCTCAACTTCACTTTCTCCAACTGCTCCTCCCCCCTCCCATCCCATACCTATCCTGACCACTCGCCCCCGCACCCCCACCCTCCCAACGACCCCCCCTCGCTTCTGCAATCCCAAAAACCTTATCCACATAAATACACAACCCACCCCCCCTCTTTCCTGTGCACTATGGAACGCCAGATCCATCTGCAACAAACTCCCTGCCATCCATGACCTATTCATCTCTAGAGCATTCCACCTCCTTGCTATCACCGAGACCTGGCTCTCCACCTCTGATTCTGTCTCTCCGGCTGCTCTCTCCCACGGTGGCCTCTCTTTCTCTCACACTCCCAGGCCGGATGGTCGCCAAGGTGGCGGCGTGGGTTTTCTCCTCTCAGCCTCATGCACCCACAGTGTCATTCACCCTGAACCCTCTCTCCTTTTCTCCTCCTTTGAGTCTCACTCTATCCGTCTATACTACCCCTACCACCTCCGTGTTTCTGCAATCTACCGCCCCCCTGGCCCTATCTCCCAATTTCTTGACAACTTCGCCGCCTGGCTCCCACACTTCCTCTCCTCTGACCTGCCATCTGTCATTCTTGGTGACTTTAACATCCCCTTGGATAACCCTGCTGATCCTGGCACCTCCAAACTCCTCTCTCTCTGCATCTCTCTTGGCCTATCTCAGTGGACTACCTCTCCCACCCACATCCAAGGACACTCCCTCGATCTCGTCTTCTCTCGCTCTTGTTCCCTTACTGACTACACTATCTCGGCTTTTCCTCTTTCTGACCATCACCTCATCTCCTTCTCCCTCACTGCTTCCCCCTCTCCCACTCCCCCTCCCAAGCGCATTGTCTCAAGGCATAACGTCAACACACTTGATCTTGCTGCCTTCTCTAACATGCTGTGTCCTCTTCTCGCCCCAATCACCGCCATGTCCTGCCCGAACCTCGCCGCCTCCTTCTATAATGACACCCTATCTTCGACATTGGACTCTGCCTGCCCTCCATCCTCTATCCCCCTTCGATGCTCCAACCCCCAACCGTGGCACTCGCCTATCACCCGATTCCTTAAAAAGTGCTCTCGCAATGCTGAGCGCTTCTGGAAGAAATCACGCTCCCTCGCGGATTATCTCCATTTCAAATTCATTCTTTCCTCCTTCAGCTCTGCCCTTGCTCTGGCCAAGGAATCCTACTTTAAGTCCCTCATCCTTTCCCAATCATCCAATCCCCGCAGGCTCTTCGCCACCTTCAACTCCTTGCTCTCCCCCCCTCCTCCAGCTCTTCCGTCCTCCATCGTAGCCGCTGATTTTGCTACCTACTTTTCAACCAAAATCTCCTCTCTCAGGACTGCCATCACTGCTGCCATGACCCCACCCTCTCCCTCCTCCCCTCCTACATCCCCACTCCCCTCCTTCCAACCCCTGTCCTCATTTTACCCCACCACTGCTGCTGAAGTCCACTCTATCCTTCAATCCGCTTCTCCCTCCACCTGCCCGCTCGATCCTATCCCCTCCAATATTATCCGTCGTCTCAGTCCGTCAGTCTGCTCTCACCTGGCTCACCTGTTTAATCTTTCCCTATCCTCTGGGATCTTCCCTTCCTCCTTCAAACACGCTCTTGTCTCCCCAATTCTCAAAAAAACAAATCTGGACCCCAACTCTCCATCCAACTACAGGCCCATCTCCCTCCTCCCTTTTGCCTCCAAGCTCCTAGAACGTCTGACCTATAATCGTCTCCTAAGCCACCTTACTGCTAACTCCATTCTCGACCCCCTCCAATCCGGGTTCCGCCCTTTACATTCCACTGAAACTGCCCTGACCAAAGTCACTAACGATCTAATATCGGCTAAATCCAAAGGCCTCTTCTCTATCCTCATCCAGCTTGATCTGTCAGCTGCCTTTGACACTGTTGACCACCCTCTCCTGCTCAACACCCTCCGCTCCTTTGGCATCACTGGCACGGTATTCTCCTGGTTCACCTCATACCTCTCCGATCGCTCCTTCTCCGTCTCCACTCCGAGCTCCTCCTCTCCTACTACCCCGCAGCCAGTCGGTGTTCCCCAAGGGTCTGTCCTTGGCCCTCTCCTTTTCTCTCTCTACACCACCTCTCTGGGCACTCTCATCAGCTCCTATGGTTTTCATTACCACCTTTATGCTGATGATACCCTAATCTATCTCTCTTCCCCCGACCTATCCCCATCACTCCTGTCCAAGGTCTCTGAATGCCTCACGGCCATCTCAGCCTGGATGACCCAACGCTTCCTGAAGCTAAACATGGCTAAAACTGAACTTCTAATCTTCCATCCCCCGAACATCCCCTCTTCTCCCACTATCTCCATCAGTATTGGTGAAACCGAGATCACCTCCACCGACCAAACGCGCTGCCTCGGTGTCATCATTGACTCCTCCCTCTCTTTCACCCCCCACATTCGTGCTCTCTCACAGTCTTGCCGCTTTCACCTACGCAACATCTCACGCATCAGACCATTCCTCTCCACTGACGCGACCAAAATTCTCATTCACTCTCTTGTCATCTCCCGCCTTGACTACTGCAACATCCTTCTCTCCGGGCTACCTCTCACCCGCCTCGCACCTCTCCAATCCATTCTTAACGCTGCTGCTAGGCTCATCTTCCTCTCCCGCCGCTCTACCTCCGCCTCCCCCCTCTGTCTATCTCTTCACTGGCTCCCCATTCCTTTCCGAGTTCTCTTTAAACTCCTCACCACCACCTACAAAGCTCTCTCCTCCTCCACCGCTCCTTACCTCTCTTCACTGATCTCTATCCACACTCCCTCTCGTCCTCTTCGCTCCATCACTGACCGCCGACTGACCTCTCACCTAATCACCTCCTCCCACTCCCGTGTCCAAGACTTCTCTCGCGCTGCCCCCCTGCACTGGAACAACCTCCCACCGCCCATCAGGCTTTCTGATTCCCTTACCTCCTTCAAGCGCTCCCTCAAAACCCACTTTTTTCGACTAGCCTATCCCTCCTCCTAACCTCTTTTGATCCTCTTATCCTGCCTCCGTTCCCCTCCGTTCCTACTTATCCTATTGTTTTTCGTTCGTCCACCCACCTATTTTTAGTATGTTAACTCTTATGAGTAGGGCCCTCCTTCCTCACGTACTCACCCTACCTCTTTACCTCACCTGTGCTCCTGTCCTGTTCTTCCCTTCCTCTACTTCATCTTCAGTCTGCGCGACAATTTTGACACCTACTTCTGAACTGATGCTGATTTTAGTTCTACCAGCTATACCCCTATTTATACTGTATTTTTCAACACACCCTGTACGTTACCTCGTCATTTTTTTTTTTGTTTGCTATGTACGGCGCTGCGGACACTTTGCGGCGCCTTATAAATAAACGTACTACTACTACTACTACTACTTAGGGGGTATGCGCTGCTTTTTTTACTGACCTGACTTGTGGTTCCTCAGGTTTACAGCTGCAGGGAGGGGGGGGGAGTGGTGCAGGCAGAGGCCAATGTGTGTATTATATATTTGGCTACTTGTGTATGTTTATGTGTGTATAAGGCTAGGTGGGGGGTGGCGTTTCATGTGTGACCCCGCCCAGCGTTATAGACACACTCTGAGGATGATTGACACATGTAACCAAATATATAAGAGATAATAATATTTCAGCTCTTTCAAATGGTACATCCTAAATTAGCAATGGCATTCCTCACCTGTTTGTGATTTTTTTGCCTGCTTCTGCGGCGTGGTTTCCTTTGCCGTCTTCTTTTTTGCTGCATCCTTTGTAGCACCTTAAAAAAATTATGTTAGAGTTAATATATTTGTAATTGCATTACAAGGTAATCTTTATACAGACTTATTTAATTAAATTTAGTGTAGACTAAGTTTTACTTTCATGCCCTTGAGAAATCATGTCAAAGCATATTGAATGATTTTTAACAGCAAAATGCAAGTGCATGTCTATATAATTTATGTTGCAGGCCCTCTGACTCCTTAAGCTGCAAGCTTTAAGAGTCAAACATAGACACCCTAACATATGCATAAAAACAAACACCCAAAGAAATTATACCTTGTGCACTGGTTCCAGGCCTTTCTTCTGGGACAACCTTCAAGAACTCTTCTAGCTTCTTCTCCCAATCCTTCTTCAGCTTGTGGCCACTCTGCATCTTCAGACTGGTTGCTCTTCTGCAGTCACGCCACCTCTTCTTGCAGCTTTCCTGTGTTCGGTGGAAAATCCCCTCTCCGCTGACTGCACGTGAAACTTCATCCCATGCCGTGCTTGGCAACCTGGCTTGTGAAGTCCTTTCCTGTGGATCAAACAGCTTAACAAAGTGATGTATTACCTGAGTGATGAGGGTCTCAGTTTCTTCATCTGTGAAATTGGGTCCTCTGCCGATTGCTTCTCCAGCGTCATCTTCTTTGGCACTCTGTGATGGTTGTCTCTGCTCTGCTTCTTCCTGTGAAGAGAGAGAAAGTCTACCTCTTTCTTGTTGAGCCATTGGTAAATCCAATTCTTCTCTCTGTTGCGATGCCTGCTCTTCCTCTGAGGAGAGAGAAAGCCTGCTTCTTTCTTCCTGGGACATTTCTAAAATATTTATTTATACACACACATACATATTGTTTAGGAAAAATGGTACTTGTGTACTAACACGGCGCCCATAGCATTGCATACCATTTCACATGCGATGGTATGCGATGCGACGCTATTTTGTGCTATAGTGTACGATGGCATACAATTTTAAAATTGTTAACAATTAACAATGCCATGCGATTATAAATTGTATAAGCACCCTCACGGGTGCTTAAAATGCTTAAATGCACCCCCATGCCACCACCCCAGTATAAACGGCGGTACGCGTCCTACGACCTTTTCATACCCCCACTATCCACGTGGAGTTGAGAATAGAAAGTGTGGCGAGCAGAGCGAGACCCGCAAGGGGACGCGGATACCTTCACAGGTATCCGCGTCCCCTCGCGGGCTCGCTGCGCTCGCCACGCTTCGGTTTCACGTTTATACTGGGGGTGGGGTGGCATGAAGGTGCATTTAAGCATTTTAAGCACCCATTAGGGTGCTTATACAATGTATAATCACATGCCATCCCATTGCATGGCAAATATCACCCGATATCGCGTTGCGTGTATGGCATGCGATGCGATAAAGACATCATGAGACCCATTATCGGGGCGCTGTACACAAGTACCGGAAAAATAAATCAATTCTCTATTATAGAATTAACATAACTGGTCTTTGCCATGTCACCCATCTGAATGGATTTCCAGTCATGCTCACTGACAACACCTGTGTCAAAAAAATCCATCAATCAAAAGCAAGGCCTAATCCAGACCAATCAGCATGAGCGACTGGTGAGTGGGGATGACTGAGGAATAAGACAGGCGTCGCCATGGATGCAAAGTCAGCCATAGTGACACCTGCATTATTTTCCAGTCATGCTCACTGACAACACCTGTGTCAAAAAAATCCATCAATCAAAAGCAAGGCCTAATCCACACCAATCAGCATGAGCGACTGGTGAGTGGGGATGACTGAGGAATAAGACAGGCGTCGCCATGGATGCAAAGTCAGCCATAGTGACACCTGCATTATTTTCCAGTCATGCTCACTGACAACACCTGTCAAAAAAATCCATCAATCAAAAGCAAGGCCTAATCCAGACCAATCAGCATGAGCGACTGGTGAGTGGGGATGACTGAGGAATAAGACAGGCGTCGCCATGGATGCAAAGTCAGCCATAGTGACACCTGCATTATTTCACAGTGATGCTCACTGACAACACCTGTGTCAAAAAAATCCATCAATCAAAAGCAAGGCCTAATCCAGACCAATCAGCATGAGCGACTGGTGAGTGGGGATGACTGAGGAATAAGACAGGTGTCGCCATGGATGCAAAGTCAGCCATAGTGACACCTGCATTATTTCACAGTCATGCTCACTGAGAACACCTGTGTCAAAAAAATCCATCAATCAAAAGCAAGGCCTAATCCAGACCAATCAGCATGAGCGACTGGTGAGTGGGGATGACTGAGGAATAAGACAGGCGTCGCCATGGATGCAAAGTCAGCCATAGTGACACCTGCATTATTTTCCAGTCATGCTCACTGACAACACCTGTGTCAAAAAAATCCATCAATCAAAAGCAAGGCCTAATCCACACCAATCAGAATGAGCGACTGGTGAGTGGGGATGACTGAGGAATAAGACAGGCGTCGCCATGGATGCAAAGTCAGCCATAGTGACACCTGCATTATTTCACAGTGATGCTCACTGACAACACCTGTGTCAAAAAAATCCATCAATCAAAAGCAAGGCCTAATCCAGACCAATCAGCATGAGCGACTGGTGAGTGGGGATGACTGAGGAATAAGACAGTAGTCGCCATGGATGCAAAGTCAGCCATAGTGACACCTGCATTATTTTCCAGTCATGCTCACTGACAACACCTGTGTCAAAAAAATCCATCAATCAAAAGCAAGGCCTAATCCACACCAATCAGCATGAGCGACTGGTGAGTGGGGATGACTGAGGAATAAGACAGGCGTCACCATGGATGCAAAGTCAGCCATAGTGACACCTGCATTATTTTCCAGTCATGCTCACTGACAACACCTGTCAAAAAAATCCATCAATCAAAAGCAAGGCCTAATCCACACCAATCAGCATGGGCGACTGGTGAGTGGGGATGACTGAGGAATAAGACAGGCGTCGCCATGGATGCAAAGTCAGCCATAGTGACACCTGCATTATTTCACAGTGATGCTCACTGACAACACCTGTGTCAAAAAAAAACCATCAATCAAAAGCAAGGCCTAATCCAGACCAATCAGCATGAGCGACTGGTGAGTGGGGATGTCTGAGGAATAAAACAGGCGTCGCCATGGATGCAAAGTCAGCCATAGTGACACCTGCATTATTTCACAGTGATGCTCACTGACAACACCTGTGTCAAAAAAATCCATCAATCAAAAGCAAGGCCTAATGCACACCAATCAGCATGAGCGACTGGTGAGTGGGGATGACTGAGGAATAAGACAGGCGTCGCCATGGATGCAAAGTCAGCCATAGTGACACCTGCATTATTTCACAGTAATGCTCACTGACAACACCTGTGTCAAAAAAATCCATCAATCAAAAGCAAGGCCTAATCGAGACCAATCAGCATGAGCGACTGGTGAGTGGGGATGACTGAGGAATAAGACAGGCGTCGCCATGGATGCAAAGTCAGCCATAGTGACACCTGCATTATTTTCCAGTCATGCTCACTGACAACACCTGTCAAAAAAATCCATCAATCAAAAGCAAGGCCTAATCCACACCAATCAGCATGGGCGACTGGTGAGTGGGGATGACTGAGGAATAAGACAGGCGTCGCCATGGATGCAAAGTCAGCCATAGTGACACCTGCATTATTTCACAGTGATGCTCACTGACAACACCTGTGTCAAAAAAAGCCATCAATCAAAAGCAAGGCCTAATCCAGACCAATCAGCATGAGCGACTGGTGAGTGGGGATGACTGAGGAATAAAACAGGCGTCGCCATGGATGCAAAGTCAGCCATAGTGACACCTGCATTATTTCACAGTGATGCTCACTGACAACACCTGTGTCAAAAAAATCCATCAATCAAAAGCAAGGCCTAATGCACACCAATCAGCATGAGCGACTGGTGAGTGGGGATGACTGAGGAATAAGACAGGCGTCGCCATGGATGCAAAGTCAGCCATAGTGACACCTGCATTATTTCACAGTAATGCTCACTGACAACACCTGTGTCAAAAAAATCCATCAATCAAAAGCAAGGCCTAATCGAGACCAATCAGCATGAGCGACTGGTGAGTGGGGATGACTGAGGAATAAGACAGGCGTCGCCATGGATGCAAAGTCAGCCATAGTGACACCTGCATTATTTCACAGTCATGCTCACTGACAACACCTGTTTTAAAGCAGGACACATTAAACAGTACATATAAAAAGTTAGGACTAAATTGAAAGACAAAGCAAGACATTTACCTAACGGTACTATATAGTCTGCATATAAAAATTCATACTAAGTGTGTAGAGGATGCTGGGGTTAGTGTGTGAGAGTGTAATGAGGGCAGACCCGGAGATTAAGCCTGTGGTGTAGGGGAGCAGTTTGATTAAGTATGGGGGGTGCGGGTGTAAGGCGGGTCCGGGAGAATACCCTGTGGTGTTGTGAGGGGGGCCGGTGGTAGGGAGGTGGGACCGGGAGAATACCCTCTGGTGGTGTGGGGGGCCGGGGGAACAGCGGTTGGTGTAATGGAGATAATTGTAAAAGGTGAAGCGGAGTGTGGGGGGGGGGGGGAACTAGATACAGCACAGTGTCTATGGGTGGAGAGGAGGAGGGAGTTCTGCGCTTACAATGAAGAAGAGAAATTCCACAGGTTCGGGTCCAATTGGTCTCCTGCTCTGCCGGTGGGTCTCCTCCTCTGCGCCTTACGGTCACTCCTTCCAGGCGTCGTCAGAACACTACTCCGCTCAGCAAAGGAAAGCTCTCCTGCCGGTGATTGTAATCCAAAAGCCAATAACGAGAAGCCAGCCAAACTTACGCAGCAAGGCAGCAATCTCAAGCAAATGGCGCCTAAGCAAGGGAGGGGACAGTTTTTATTGTGTAAAAGAGCGGCAAAACATAGCTCCTCCTTCAAAATAACATTGCTATGGTTTCATTGGACAGCTTAGTGGCACCACAATACATAGAGGGCATCCTGATTTGTTCATTTAAATGATGCCTTTGGAGCGCATATCTGAATGGTGGAATATTGGCGCGAAGAAACTGTGATGTTTGTTAGTTTGTTTATGAAGTGCTGCCAGAACCATTACCATTTAAAGTTAAAAAGGTTACACACACCTGCCAACTGCCAAATAAAACACATATGACACAGTAAATGATGGGAGGCGGAGTGCCAGCGCTAGCATAGCGAAGCACACTGCCAGGGCATTATGGGACCTGTAGTACCAAAATTAAAAACAGTGTCCATAAAACCTCTATTAACAGTGTTTTGTTGGGGTTATAAACATAAACTGCGGGTTGACTAGTTGGAGGTTTAGGGGAGTGTGGATTTAGTCGGGTATAGGGGTGCTTTGGGGTGCCGTATTTTAGGGGTACAGCTAGTGAGATGGAGGGATCCCAGGGGTGCAGACTGTGATGGGTGAGTGTGTATTGGGTGTGTTTGCAGCGCTGCACAGTGACAGGTCATTCTGGCACTTGTAGTGCCACAGTCATGATAGACGCCGGCAATGCGCTAGCGTAGAGCTGGGCGTCTACATGTACAAGAGATGCTGTGTGACTTTGGGGAGTGTGGATTTAGTCGGGTATAGGGGTGCTTTGGGGTGCCGTATTTTAGGGGTACAGCTAGTGAGATGGAGGGATCCCAGGGGTGCAGACTGTGATGGGTGAGTGTGTATTGGGTGTGTTTGCAGCGCTCCACAGTGACAGGTCATTCTGGCACTTGTAGTGCCACAGTCATGATAGACCCCGGCAATGCGCTAGAGTGGAGCTAGGCGACTGAATGTAGGCGGGAGGCAGTGTGACTGTATGGGGAGGCTTGGAAAGTCTGCATTTAGCCGGCAATGGGGGTGCCGTATTTTAGGGGTGCAGCTAGGGAGATGGAGGGATCCCAGGGGTGGAGGCCTTCCTGGGTGAGGGTTTAATGGGCGTGTGCGGCGCTGAAGAGTGGCAGGTCATTCTGGCACTTGTGGTGCCACAGTGATGATAGGCGCCGGCAATGCGCTAGAGTGGAGGTAGGCGACTGAATGTAGGCGGGAGGCTGTGTGACTTGATTGGCGAGGCTTGGAAAGTCTGCATTTAGCCGGCAATGGGGGTGCCGTATTTTAGGGGTGCAGCGAGGGAGATGGAGGGATCCCGGGGGTGGAGCCCTTCATGGATGAGGGTGTAATGGGGGTGTGCGGCGCTGAGCAGTGCCAGGTCGTTGTGGCACTTGTGGTGCCACCAGGGCCGGTGTGAGTCATGTTAGGCACCAAAGTAGGGAAGTATGCCTCTAGGGAAAGTGTGGGGGAGGTCTCAGATGTTGCACAGCAGCCAGCTGCATTAAGTACAACAGGGATGCTCACGGACATGCTAGTATATTGGAAAGGCCGACTTTAGCGCCCCACGAGATAGCGGCACCCTAGGCAGCTGCCTACTGGGCGCGGCACTCATGATAGGCGCCGGCAATGCGCTAGAGTGGAGGTAGGCGACTGAATGTAGGCGGGAGGCTGTGTGACTGTATGGGGAGGCTTGGGGAGTCTGCATTTAGCCAGGAACGGGGGGTGCCGTATTTTAGGGGTGCAGCAAGGGAGAAGGAGGGATCCCAGGGGTGGAGGCCTTCATGGGTGAGGGTTTATTGGGGGTGTTGGGCGCTGAACAGTGCCAAGTCATTCTGGCACTTCTGGTGCCACGGTCAGAATACTGCTGCTCAACGTGGTCTACATGTTGACTGACTGATGGGTGACTAGGGGGATATAGCGGCGTCTAGATTTTGACAGATATAGGGGGACTTAGGGGTGGTGCAGCGTAGAAAGATATCAAACTATTAACGGTGGACCTTGAGTAAGGCGAGCGAAATGGGCTCTGATTATAAACAGTCGACCTTGCGTTTGCCGACCTAATAGCAGTCGACCAATTAACTTTCGACCTTGTACTTGTCGATGTAAAAGCGGTCGACCAAATTAGGTTCGATCTTTTACTTTTCGACCTTGTCACGGTCGACGTATTTACAGTTCGACCTAATAGCTGTCGTCCTATTAAGTTTCGACCTTGTACTTGTAGATGTATAAGCGGACGACCAATAAAGGTTCGATCTTGTATTCTTCAACCTTGAACCGGTCGTCCTATTTTTAGTTCGACCTAAGGACGGTCGACCTAATTAATATTGACCTTGTACTGGTCGATCTAATAGGGTTCGACCTATGGATAGTTCGACCTAATACAGTTCGACCTATATACAGGCAGACCTAATAGCGGTCTACCTTTATTCCGTTCGACCTTGCATATTTCGACCTAACTATGATCGACCTATTGCTACTGTCTGTCCATAAATTTTCGATAACACCGTACAGTCGGACTAACGGATTCGACCTAAATACCGTCGATGTTATACGCGTCGACCGTATAATCCCATTCCGGCGAGAGTGGGTGATCGATTTCAAAGTATTTTCGAAGTGCTTTTTACACCGTTTGAATGCAATTCTCCGGGCGACCAGAGGGGGGCTCCTGTCCCCGGACCCGGGGATGACCTCCCCCGGGCCCGGGTCACCTTCCCTGGGCAGCATGGTGTGGAAATCTGGAAAAAAATATCAGAGGGGGAAGACGCTTCAACGTGCCCAGGGACACTTTCACAGACCTGGGCATGAATCCCGGGCGAGAGTGGGTGATCGATTTCAAAGTATTTTCAAAGTGCTTTTTTCACCGATTGACTGCATTTCTCCTGGTGGCGAGTGGGGGGCGCATGTCCCCAGACAACGGGATGACCTCCCCCAGGCCCGGGTCACCATCCCGGGGTAGCGTGGGGTGGAAATCTGGAAGTTTTTTTTTTCAGGGGGGAAGACGCTTCAACGTGCCCAGGGACACTTCCACAGCCCTGGGCATAAATCCTGGGCTCGAGTGGGTTGAGCAATTTCAAAGTATTTTCAAAGTGCTTTTTTCACTGTTTGAATGCAATTCTACGGGCGACCAGTGGGGGGCTCTGGTCCCCAAACACGGGAATGACCTCCCCCGGGCCCAGGCTACCTTCCCCAGGTAGCGTGCGGTGGAAATCTGGAAGTTTTTTTTCTAGGGGGAAGACATTTCAGCATGCCCAGGGACACTTCCACAGCCCTGGGCATGAATCCCGGGCTTGAGTGGGTTGAGCGATTTCAAAGTATTTTGAAAGTGCTTTTTTCACCGCTTGACTGCATTTCTCCGGGTGGCCAGTGGGGGGCGCATGTCCCCAGACAACGGGATGACATCCCCTGGGCGCAGACTTGCTTCCCCAGGTAGAGCGGGGTGGTTTTCTGAAAGTTTATTTACAAGGGGGGAAGATGCTTCAAAGTGCCCTGGGACACTTCCACAGCCCTGGGCATGAATCCTGGGCTCGAGTGGGTGATCGATTTCAAAGTATTTTCAACGTGCTTTTTTCACCGTTTGAATGCAATTCTTCGGGCGACCAGGGGGGGGGGGGGGGGCTCCGGTCCCCGAACACGGGGATGACCTCCCCTGGGCCCGGGTCACCTTCCCGGGGTAGCGTGGGGTGGAAATCTGGACTTTTTTTTTCAGGGGGGAAGACGCTTTAACGTGCCCAGTGACACTTCCACAGCCCTGGGCATGAATCCCGGGCTCGAGTGGGTTGAACAATTTCAAAGTATTTTGAAAGTGCTTTTTTCACCGCTTGACTGCATTTCTCCGGACCACGGGATGACATCCCCCGGGCCCGGGGTTGCTTCCCCAGGTAGAGGGGGTGGTTTTTTGGAAGTTTATTTACAAGGGGGGAAGATGCTTCAACGTGCCCAGGGACACTTCCACAGCCCTGGGCATGAATCCCGGGCTCGAGTGGGTGATCGATTTCAAAGTATTTTCAAAGTGCTTTTTTCACCATTTAAATGCAATTCTCCGGGCGACCAGAGGGGGCTCTGGTCCCCGGACCCGGGGATGACCTCCCCCGGGCCCGGGTCACCTTCCCTGGGCAGTATGGTGTGTAAATCTGGAAAAAAATATCAGAGGGGGAAGACGCTTCAACGTGCCCAGGGACACTTCCACAGCCCTGGACATGAATCCCGGGCTTGAGTGGGTTGAGCAATATCAAAGTATTTTCAAAGTGCTTTTTTCACCTTTTGAATGCAATTCTACAGGCGGCCAGTGGAGGGCTCCGGTACCCGAACACGGGGATGACCTCCCCCGGGCCCGGGCTACCTTCCCCGGGTAGCGTGGGGTGGAAATCTGGAAAAAAAAATTCAGGGGGGGAAGACTCTCCAACGTGCCCAGGGACACTTCCAAAGCCCTGGGCATGAATCCCGGGCTCGAGTGGGTTGAGCAATTTCAAAGTATTTTCAAAGTGCTTTTTTCACCGCTTGACTGCATTTCTCCGGACCACGGGATGACATCCCCCGGGCCCGGGGTTGCTTCCCCAGGTAGAGGGGGTGGTTTTTTGGAAGTTTATTTACAAGGGGGGAAGATGCTTCAAAGTGCACAGGGACACTTCCACAGCCCTGGGCATGAATCCCGGGCTCGAGTGGGTGATCGATTTCAAAGTATTTTCAAAGTGCTTTTTTCACCGTTTAAATGCAATTCTCCGGGCGACCAGAGGGGGCTCTGGTCCCCGGACCCGGGGATGACCTCCCCCGGGCCCGGGTCACCTTCCCCGGGCAGCATGGGGTGGAAATCTGGAAAAAAATTTCAGGGGGGGAAGACGCTTCAACGTGCCCAGGGACACTTCCACAGCCCTGGGCATGAATCCTGGGCTCGAGTGGGTGATCGATTTCAAAGTATTTTCAAAGTGCTTTTTTCACCGCTTGACTGCATTTCTCCTGGTGGCCAGTGGGGGGCGCATGTCCCCAGACAACGGGATGACATCCCCTGGGCCCAGACTTGCTTCCCCAGGTAGAACGGGGTGGTTTTCTGGAAGTTTATTAGAAGGGGGGAAGATGCTTCAATGTGCCCAGGGACACTTCCACAGCCCTGGACATGAATCCCGGGCTCTAGTGGGTGATCGATTTCAAATATTTTCAGTGCTTTTTTCACCGCTTGACTGCATTTCTCGGGGCGGCAAGCGGGGGGCTCCGGTCCCCGGACCCAGGGATGACCTCCCCCGGGCCCGGGTCACCTTCCCCGGGCAGCATGGGGTGGAAATCTGGAAAAAAAAATTCAGGGGGGGAAGACTCTTCAACGTGCCCAGGGACACTTCCACAGCCCTGGGCATGAATCCAGGGCTCGAGTGGGTGATCGATTTCAAAGTATTTTCAAAGTGCTTTTTTTACCGTTTGAATGCAATTCTACGGGCGACCAGCGGGGGGCTCCAGTCCCCGGACCCGGGGATGACCTCCCCGGGGCCGGGGCACCTTTCCCGGGCAGCATGGGGTGGAAATCTGGAAAAAAAATTCAGGGGGGAAAGACGCTTCAACGTGCCCAGGGACACTTTCACAGACCTGGGCATGAATCCCGGGCGAGAGTGGGTGATCGATTTCAAAGTATTTTCAAAGTGCTTTTTTCACCGCTTGACTGCATTTCTCCTGGTGGCCAGTGGGGGGCGCATGTTCCCAGACAACGGGATGACATCCCCTGGGCCCAGACTTGCTTCCCCAGTTAGAGCGGGGTGGTTTTCTGGAAGTTTATTTACAAGGGGGGAAGATGCTTCAAAGTGCCCAGGGACACTTCCACAGCCCTGGGCATGAATCCTGGGCTCGAGTGGGTGATCGATTTCAAAGTATTTTCAAAGTGCTTTTTTCACCGTTTGAATGCAATTCTACGGGCGACCAGGGGGGGGGATCTCCAGTCCCCGAACACGGGGATGACAACCCCCAGGCCCGGGTCACCTTCCCGGGTTAGCGTGGGGTGGAAATCTGGAAGTTTTTTTTTTTCAGGGGGGAAGACGCTTCAATGTGCCCAGGGACACTTCCACAGCCCTGGGCATAAATCCTGGGCTCGAGTGGGTTGAGCAATTTCAAAGTATTTTCAAAGTGCTTTTTTCCCCGCTTGACTTCTCCGGACCACGGGATGACATCCCCCGGGCCAGGGGTTGCTTCCCCAGGTAGAGGGGGTGGTTTTTTTGAAGTTTATTTACAAGGGGGGAAGATGCTTCAACGTGCCCAGAAACACTTCCACAGCCCTGGGCATGAATCCCGGGCTCGAGTGGGTGACCGATTTCAAAGTATTTTCAAAGTGCTTTTTTCACCGTTTGAATGCAATTCTCCGGGCGACCAGCGTGGTGCTCCGGTCCCCTGACCCGGGATGACCTCCCCCGGGCCCGGGTCACCTTCCCCTTACAGCATGGGGTGAAAATCTGGAAAAAAATTTCAGGGGGGGAAGACGCTTCTACGTGCACAGGGACACTTCCACAGCCCTGGGCATGAATCCCGGGCTCGAGTGGTTGATCGATTTCAAAGTATTTCAAAGTGCTTTTTTCACTGTTTGAATGCAATTCTACGGGCGACCAGTGGGGGGCTCCGGTCCCCAAACACGGGAATGACCTCCCCCGGGCCCAGGCTACCTTCCCCGGGTAGCGTGCGGTGGAAATCTGGAAGTTTTTTTTTCAAGGGGGAAGACATTTCAGCATGCCTAGGGACACTTTCACAGCCCTGGGCATGAATCCCGGGCTTGAGTGGGTTGAGCGATTTCAAAGTATTTTGAAAGTGCTTTTTTCACCGCTTGACTGCATTTCTCCGGGTGGCCAGTGGGGGGCGCATGTCCCCAGACAACGGGATGACATCCCCTGGGCGCAGACTTGCTTCCCCAGGTAGAGCGGGGTGGTTTTCTGAAAGTTTATTTACAAGGGGGGAAGATGCTTCAAAGTGCCCAGGGACACTTCCACAGCCCTGGGCATGAATCCTGGGCTCGAGTGGGTGATCGATTTCAAAGTATTTTCAAAGTGCTTTTTTCACCGTTTGAATGCAATTCTTCGGGCGGCCAGGGGGGGGGGGGGCTCCGGTCCCCGAACACGGGGATGACCTCCCCTGGGCCCGGGTCACCTTCCCGGGGTAGCGTGGGGTGGAAATCTGGACGTTTTTTTTCAGGGGGGAAGACGCTTCAAAGTGCCCAGGGACACTTCCACAGCCCTGGGCATGAATCCCGGGCTCGAGTGGGTTGAGCAATTTCAAAGTATTTTCAAAGTGCTTTTTTCACCGCTTGACTGCATTTCTCCGGACCACGGGATGACATCCCCCGGGCCCGGGGTTGCTTCCCCAGGTAGAGGGGGTGTTTTTTTGGAAGTTTATTTACAAGGGGGGAAGATGCTTCAACGTGCCCAGGGACACTTCCACAGCCCTGGGCATGAATCCCGGGCTCGAGTCGGTGATCGATTTCAAAGTATTTTCAAAGTGCTTTTTACACCGTTTGAATGCAATTCTCCGGGCGACCAGAGGGGGCTCTGGTCCCCGGACCCGGGGATGACCTCCCCCGGGCCCAGGTCACCTTCCCTGGGCAGCATGGTGTGGAAATCTGGAAAAAAATATCAGAGGGGGAAGACGCTTCAACGTGCCTAGGGATACTTCCACAGCCCTGGGCATGAATCCCGGGCTCGAGTGGGTGATCGATTTCAAAGTATTTTCAAAGTGCTTCTTTCACCATTTGAATGCAATTCTACGGGCGACCAGTGGGGGGCTCAGGTCCCCGAACACGAGGATGACCTCCCGACGGCCTGGGCTACCTTCCCCGGGTAGTGTGGGGTGGAAATCTGGAAGTTTTTTTTCTAGGGGGAAGATATTTCAGCGTGCCCATTGACACTTCCACAGCCCTGGGCATGAATCCAGGGCTCGAGTTGGTGATCGATTTCAAAGTATTTTCAAAGTGCTTTTTTCACAGTTTGAATGCAATTCTCCGGGCGAACAGCGTAGGGCTCCGGTCCCCGGACCCGGGGTTGACCTCCCCCGGGCCCGGGTCACCTTCCCCGGGAAGCATGGGGTGGAAATCTGGAAAAAAAATTTCAGGGTGGGAAGACGCTTCAACGTGCCCAGGGACACTTCCACAGCCCTGGGCATGAATACCGGGCTTAAGTGGGTTAAGCAATTTCAAAGTATTTTCAAATTGCTTTTTTCACTGCTTGACTGCATTTCTCCGGGTGGCCAGTGGGGGGCGCATGTCCCAAGACAACAGGATGACATCCCCTGGGCGCAGACTTGCTTCCCCAGGTAGTGCGGTGTGGTTTTTCTGGAAGTTTATTTACAAGGGGGGAAGATGCTTCAATGTGCCCATTGACACCTCCACAGCCCTGGGCATGAATCCCGGGCTCGAGTGGGTGACCGATTTCAAAATATTTTCAAAGTCCTTTTTTCACCATTTGGATGCATTTCCCCGGGCGGCCAGCGGGGGGCGCCGGTCCCCGGACCCATGCATGACATTCCCGGGTCATGGCTAACTTCCGCGGGTGGAGTTGGGTGGAAATATGGATGTTTTTTTTTTCCCGGGGGGGAATACGCTTGCACGTGTCCAGGGACACTTCCATGGCCCTGGGCATGAATCCTGGGCTCGAGTGGGTGAAATTTCAAAATATTTTCAAAGTCCTTTTTTCACCGTTTGGATGCATTTCCCCGGGCGGCCAGCGGGGGGCGCCGGTCCCCGGACCCATGCATGACATTCTCCGGGTCAGGGCTACCTTCCGCGGGTGGAGTTGGGTGGAAATATGGATGTTTTTTTTTCCCGGGGGGGAATACGCTTGCACGTGCCCACGGACAATTCCATAGCCCTGGGCATGAATCCTGGGCTCGAGTGGGTCAAATTTCAAAATAATTTCAAAGTCCTTTTTTCACCGTTTGGATGCATTTCTCCGGGCGGCCAGCGGGGGGCGCAGTACCCTGGACCCGGTGGTGACCTCCGCCGGGCTCGGGCTACCTTCCCCGGGCAGCGTGGAGTGGAAATAATCTAAGGGTTTTTTTCAGGGGGGAAGACACTTGAACGTGCCCAGGGACGATTCCATAGCCCTGGGCATGTATCCTGGGCTCGAGTGGGTGAAATTTCAAAATATTTTCAAAGTCCTTTTTTCACCGTTTGGATGCATTTCCCCGGGCGGCCAGCGGGGGGCGCCGGTCCCCGGACCCATGCATGACATCCTCTGGGTCAGGGCTACCTTCCGCGGGTGGAGTTGGGTGGAAATATGGATGTTTTTTTTTCCCGGGGGGAATACGCTTGCACGTGCCCAGGGACAATTCCATAGCCCTGGGCATGAATCCTGGGCTCGAGTGGGTGAAATTTCAAAATATTTTCAAAGTCCTTTTTTCACCGTTTGGATGCATTTCCTCGGGCGGCCAGCGGGGAGCGCCGGTCCCCGGACCCATGCATGACATTCCCCGGGTCATGGCTACCTTCCGCGGGTGGAGTTGGGTGTAAATATGGATGGTTTTTTTTTTCCGGGAAGGGGGGGGGGGGGGGATACGCTTGCACGTGTCCAGGGACACTTCCATGGCCCTGGGCATGAATCCTGGGCTCGAGTGGGTGAAATTTCAAAATATTTTCAAAGTCCTTTTTTCACCGTTTGGATGCATTTCTCCGGGCGGCCAGCGGGGGGCGCAGTACCCTGGACCCGGTGGTGACCTCTGCCGGGCTCAGGCTACCTTCTCCGGGCAGCGTGGGGTGGAAATATGGAAGGGTTTTTTTCAGGGGGGAAGACACTTGAACTTGCCCAGGGACACTTACACAGCCCTTTTTTCACCGTTTGGATGCATTTCCCCGGGCGGCCAGCGGGGGGCGCCGGTCCCCGGACCCATGCATGAAATCCTCCGGGTCAGGGCTACCTTCCGCGGGTGGAGTTGGGTGGAAATATGGATGTTTTTTTTCCCGGGGGGAATACGCTTGCACGTGCCCAGGGACAATTCCATAGCCCTGGGCATGAATCCTGGGCTCGAGTGGGTGAAATTTCAAAATATTTTCCAAGTCCTTTTTTCACCGTTTGGATGCATTTCCCCGGGCGGCCAGCGGGGAGCGCCGGTCCCCGGACCCATGCATGACATCCCCGGGTCAGGGCTACCTTCCGCGGGTGGAGTTGGGTGGAAATATGGATGGTTTTTTTTCCCGGGGGGGGGGGAATACGCTTGCACGTGTCCAGGGACAATTCCATAGCCCTGGGCATGAATCCTGGGCTCGAGTGGGTGAAATTTCAAAATATTTTCAAAGTCCTTTTTTCACCGTTTGGATGCATTTCCCCGGGCGGCCAGCGGGGAGCGCCGGTCCCCGGACCCATGCATGACATCCCCCGGGTCAGGGCTACCTTCCGCGGGTGGAGTTGGGTGGAAATATGGATGGTTTTTTTTTCCCGGGGGGGGGGGGGGGGGGAATATGCTTGCACGTGTCCAGGGACAATTCCATAGCCCTGGGCATGAATCCTGGGCTCGAGTGGGTGAAATTTCAAAATATTTTCAAAGTCCTTTTTTCACCGTTTGGATGCATTTCCCCGGGCGGCCAGCGGGGAGCGCCGGTCCCCGGACCCATGCATGACATCCCCCTAGTCAGGGCTACCTTCCGCGGGTGGAGTTGAGTGGAAATATGGAAGTTTTTTTTTCCCGGGAGGAATACGCTTGCAAGTGCCCAGGGACACTTCCATAGCCCTGGGCATGAATCCTGGGCTCGAGTGGGTGAAATTTCAAAATATTTTCAAAGTCCTTTTTTCACCGTTTGGATGCATTTCCCCGGGCGGCCAGCGGGGAGCGCCGGTCCTCGGACCCATGCATGACATCCCCCGGGTCAGGGCTACCTTCCGCATGTGGAGTTTGGTGGAAATATGGATGTTTTTTTTTTCCCGGGGGGGAATACGCTTGCACGTATCCAGGGACACTTCCATGGCCCTGGGCATGAATCCTGGGCTCGAGTGGGTGAAATTTCAAAATATTTTCAAAGTCCTTTTTTCACCGTTTGGATGCATTTCTCCGGGCGGCCAGCAGTACCCTGGACCCGGTGGTGACCTCCGCCGGGCTCGGGCTACCTTCCCCGGGCAGCGTGGGGTGGAAATAATCTAAGGGTTTTTTTCAGGGGGGAAGACACTTGAACGTGCCCAGGGACGATTCCATAGCCCTGGGCATGAATCCTGGGCTCGAGTGGGTGAAATTTCAAAATATTTTCAAAGTCCTTTTTTCACCGTTTGGATGCATTTCCCCGGGCGGCCAGCGGGGGGCGCCGGTCCCCGGACCCATGCATGTCATCCTCCGGGTTAGGGCTACCTTCCGCGGGTGGAGTTGGGTGGAAATATGGATGTTTTTTTTCACGGGGGGAATACGCTTGCACGTGCCCAGGGACAATTCCATAGCCCTGGGCATGAATCCTGGGCTCGAGTGGGTGAAATTTCAAAATATTTTCAAAGTCCTTTTTTCACCGTTTGGATGCATTTCCCCGGGCGGCCAGCGGGGAGCGCCGGTCCCCGGACCCATGCATGACATTCCCCGGGTCATGGCTACCTTCCGCGGGTGGAGTTGGGTGGAAATATGGATGTTTTTTTTTTCCCGGGAAGGGGGGAGGGGAATACGCTTGCACGTGTCCAGGGACACTTCCATGGCCCTGGGCATGAATTCTGGGCTCGAGTGGGTGAAATTTCAAAATATTTTCAAAGTCCTTTTTTCACCGTTTGGATGCATTTCTCCGGGCGGCCAGCGGGGGGCGCAGTACCCTGGACCCGGTGGTGACCTCTGCCGGTCTCAGGCTACCTTCTCCGGGCAGCGTGGGGTGGAAATATGGAAGGTTTTTTTTCAGGGGGGAAGACACTTGAACTTGCCCAGGGACACTTACACAGCCCTTTTTTCACTGTTTGGATGCATTTCCCCGGGCGGCCAGCGGGGGGCGCCGGTCCTGGACCCATGCATGAAATCCTCCGGGTCAGGGCTACCTTCCGCGGGTGGAGTTAGGTGGAAATATGGATGTTTTTTTTCCCGGGGGGAATACGCTTGCACGTGCCCAGGGACAATTCCATAGCCCTGGGCATGAATCCTGGGCTCGAGTGGGTGAAATTTCAAAATATTTTCAAAGTCCTTTTTTCACCGTTTGGATGCATTTCCCTGGGCGGCCAGCGGGGAGCGCCGGTCCCCGGACCCATGCATGACATCCCCCGGGTCAGGGCTACCTTCCGCGGGTGGAGTTGGGTGGAAATATGGATGGTTTTTTTTTCCCGGGGGGGGGAATACGCTTGCACGTGTCCAGGGACAATTCCATAGCCCTGGGCATGAATCCTGGGCTCGAGTGGGTGAAATTTCAAAATATTTTCAAAGTCCTTTTTTCACCGTTTGGATGCATTTCCCCGGGCGGCCAGCGGGGAGCGCCGGTCCCCGGACCCATGCATGACATCCCCCTAGTCAGGGCTACCTTCCGCGGGTGGAGTTGAGTGGAAATATGGAAGTTTTTTTTTCCCGGGAGGAATACGCTTGCAAGTGCCCAGGGACACTTCCATAGCCCTGGGCATGAATCCTGGGCTCGAGTGGGTGAAATTTCAAAATATTTTCGAAGTCCTTTTTTCACCGTTTGGATGCATTTCCCCGGGCGGCCAGCGGGGAGCGCCGGTCCTCGGACCCATGCATGACATCCCCCGGGTCAGGGCTACCTTCCGCGGGTGGAGTTGGGTGGAAATATGGATGTTTTTTTTTCCCGGGGGGGAATACGCTTGCACGTATCCAGGGACACTTCCATGGCCCTGGTCATGAATCCTCGGCTCGAGTGGGTGAAATTTCAAAATATTTTCAAAGTCCTTTTTTCACCGTTTGGATGCATTTCTCAGGGCGGCCAGCGGGGGGCGCAGTACCCTGGACCCGGTGGTGACCTCCGCCGGGCTCGGGCTACCTTCCCCGGGCAGCGTGGGGTGGAAATAATCTAAGGGTTTTTTTCAGGGGGGAAGACACTTGAACGTGCCCAGGGACGATTCCATAGCCCTGGGCATGAATCCTGGGCTCGAGTGGGTGAAATTTCAAAATATTTTCAAAGTCCTTTTTTCACCGTTTGGATGCATTTCCCCGGGCGGCCAGCGGGGGGCGCCGGTCCCCGGACCCATGCATGACATCCTCCGGGTCAGGGCTACCTTCCGCGGGTGGAGTTGGGTGGAAATATGGATGTTTTTTTTCCCGGGGGGAATACGCTTGCACGTGCCCAGGGACAATTCCATAGCCCTGGGCATGAATCCTGGGCTCGAGTGGGTGAAATTTCAAAATATTTTCAAAGTCCTTTTTTCACCGTTTGGATGCATTTCTCCGGGCGGCCAGCGGGGGGCGCAGTACCCTGGACCCGGTGGTGACCTCCGCCGGGCTCAGGCTACCTTCTCTGGGCAGCGTGGGGTGAAAATATGGAAGGGTTTTTTTCAGGGGGGAAGACACTTTTTTCACCGCTTGACTGCATCTCTCCGGACCACGGGATGACATCCCCCGGGCCCGGGGTTGCTTCCCCAGGTAGAGGGGGTGGTTTTTTGGAAGTTTATTTACAAGGGGGGAAGATGCTTCAACGTGCCCAGGGACACTTCCACAGCCCTGGGCATGAATCCCGGGCTCGAGTGGGTGATCGATTTCAAAGTATTTTCAAAGTGCTTTTTACACCGTTTGAATGCAATTCTCCAGGCGACCAGAGGGGGCTCTGGTCCCCGGACCCGGGGATGACCTCCCCCGGGCCCAGGTCACCTTCCCTGGGCAGCATGGTGTGGAAATCTGGAAAAAATATCAGAGGGGGAAGACGCTTCAACGTGCCTAGGGATACTTCCACAGCCCTGGGCATGAATCCCGGGCTCGAGTGGGTGATCGATTTCAAAGTATTTTCAAAGTGCTTCTTTCACCATTTGAATGCAATTCTACGGGCGACCAGTGGGGGGCTCAGGTCCCCGAACACGAGGATGACCTCCCGACAGCCTGGGCTACCTTCCCCGGGTAGTGTGGGGTGGAAATCTGGAAGTTTTTTTTCTAGGGGGAAGATATTTCAGCGTGCCCATTGACACTTCCACAGCCCTGGGCATGAATCCAGGGCTCGAGTTGGTGATCGATTTCAAAGTATTTTCAAAGTGCTTTTTTCACAGTTTGAATGCAATTCTCCGGGCGACCAGCGTAGGGCTCCGGTCCCCGGACGCGGGGTTGACCTCCCCCGGGCCCGGGTCACCTTCCCCGGGAAGCATGGGGTGGAAATCTGGAAAAAAAATTTCAGGGTGGGAAGACGCTTCAACGTGCCCAGGGACACTTCCACAGCCCTGGGCATGAATACCGGGCTTAAGTGGGTTAAGCAATTTCAAAGTATTTTCAAATTGCTTTTTTCACTGCTTGACTGCATTTCTCCGGGTGGCCAGTGGGTGGCGCATGTCCCAAGACAACAGGATGACATCCCCTGGGCGCAGACTTGCTTCCCCAGGTAGTGCGGTGTGGTTTTTCTGGAAGTTTATTTACAAGGGGGGAAGATGCTTCAATGTGCCCAGGGACACCTCCACAGCCCTGGGCATGAATCCAGGGTTTGAATGGGTGATCGATTTCAAAGTATTTTCAAAGTGCTCTTTTCACCGTTTGAATGCAATTCTCCGGGCGACCAGCGGGGGTTTCCGGTCCCCGGACCCGGGGATGACCTCCCCCGGGCAGCATGGGGTGGAAATCTGGAAAAAAAATTTAGGGGGGGAAGACACTTGAACGTGCCCAGGGACACTTCCACAGCCCTGGACATGAATCCCGGGCTCGAGTGGGCGAGAAATGTAAAAATATTTTCAGTCCTTTTTTCACCGTTTGGATGCATTTCCCCGGGCGGCCAGCGGGGGGCGCCGGTCCCCGGACCCATGCATGAAATCCTCCGGGTCAGGGCTACCTTCCGTGGGTTCAGTTGGGTGGAAATATGGAAGGGTTTTTTTTCCCAGGGGGAATACGCTTGCACGTGCCCAGGGACAATTCCATAGCCCTGGGCATGAATCCTGTGATCGAGTGGGTGAAATTTCAAAATATTTTCAAAGTCCTTTTTTCACCGTTTGGATGCATTTCCCCGGGCGGCCAGCGGGGAGCACCGGTCCCCGGACCCATGCATGACATTCCCCGGGTCATGGCTACCTTCCGCGGGTGGAGTTGGGTGGAATTATGGATGGGTTTTTTTCCCGGGGGGGAATACGCTTGCACGTGTCCAGGGACACTTCCATGGCCCTGGGCATGAATCCTGGGCTCGAGTGGGTGAAATTTCAAAATATTTTCAAAGTCCTTTTTTCACCGTTTGGATGCATTTCCCCGGGCGGCCAGCGGGGAGCGCCGGTCCCCGGACCCATGCATGACATCCCCCGGGTCAGGGCTACCTTCCGCGGGTGGAGTTAAGTGGAAATATGGAAGTTTTTTTTTCCCGGGAGGAATACGCTTGCAAGTGCCCAGGGACACTTCCATAGCCCTGGGCATGAATCCTGGGCTCGAGTGGGTGAAATTTCAAAATATTTTCAAAGTCCTTTTTTCACCGTTTGGATGCATTTCCCCGGGCGGCCAGCGGGGAGCGCCGGTCCCTGGACCCATGCATGACATCCCCCTAATCAGGGCTACCTTCCGCGGGTGGAGTTGAGTGGAAATATGGAAGTTTTTTTTTTCCCGGGAGGAATACGCTTGCAAGTGCCCAGGGACACTTCCATAGCCCTGGGCATGAATCCTGGGCTCGAGTGGGTGAAATTTCAAAATATTTTCAAAGTCCTTTTTTCACCGTTTGGATGCATTTCCCCGGGCGGCCAGCGGGGAGCGCCGGTCCTCGGACCCATGCATGACATCCCCCGGGTCAGGGCTACCTTCCGCGGGTGGAGTTGGGTGGAAATATGGAAGTTTTTTTTTTCCGGGAGGAATACGCTTGCAAGTGCCCAGGGACACTTCCATAGCCCTGGGCATGAATCCTGGGCTCGAGTTGGTGAAATTTCAAAATATTTTCAAAGTCCTTTTTTCACCGTTTGGATGCATTTCTCCGGGCGGCCAGCGGGGGGCGCAGTACCCTGGACCCGGTGGTGACCTCCGCCGGGCTCGGGCTACCTTCCCCGGGCAGCGTGGGGTGGAAATATGGAAGGGTTTTTTTCAGGGGGGAAGACACTTGAACGTGCCCAGGGACGATTCCATAGCCCTGGGCATGAATCCTGGGCTCGAGTGGGTGAAATTTCAAAATATTTTCAAAGTCCTTTTTTCACCGTTTGGATGCATTTCCCCGGGCGGCCAGCGGGGAGCGCCGGTCCTCGGACCCATGCATGATATCCCCCGGGTCAGGGCTACCTTCCGCGGGTGGAGTTGGGTGGAAATATGGAAGTTTTTTTTTTCCGGGAGGAATACGCTTGCAAGTGCCCAGGGACACTTCCATAGCCCTGGGCATGAATCCTGGGCTCGAGTTGGTGAAATTTCAAAATATTTTCAAAGTCCTTTTTTCACCGTTTGGATGCATTTCTCCGGGCGGCCAGCGGGGGGCGCAGTACCCTGGACCCGGTGGTGACCTCTGCCGGGCTCGGGCTACCTTCCCCGGGCAGCGTGGGGTGGAAATATGGAAGGGTTTTTTTCAGGGGGGAAGACACTTGAACGTGCCCAGGGACGATTCCATAGCCCTGGGCATGAATCCTGGGCTCGAGTGGGTGAAATTTCAAAATATTTTCAAAGTCCCTTTTTCACCGTTTTGATGCATTTCCCCGGGCGGCCAGCGGGGGGCGCCGGTCCCCGGACCCATGCATGACATCCTCCGGGTCAGGGCTACCTTCCGCGGGTGGAGTTGAGTGGAAATATGGAAGTTTTTTTTTCCCGGGAGGAATACGCTTGCAAGTGCCCAGGGACACTTCCATGGCCCTGGGCATGAATCCTGGGCTCGAGTGGGTGAAATTTCAAAATATTTTCAAAGTCCTTTTTTCACCGTTTGGATGCATTTCCCCGGGCGTCCATCGGGGAGCGCCGGTCCCCGGACCCATGCATGACATCCCCCGGGTCAGGGCTACCTTCCGCGGGTGGAGTTGAGTGGAAATATGGAAGTTTTTTTTTCCCGGGAGGAATACGCTTGCAAGTGCCCAGGGACACTTCCATAGCCCTGGGCATGAATCCTGGGCTCGAGTGGGTGAAATTTCAAAATATTTTCAAAGTCCTTTTTTCACCGTTTGGATGCATTTCCCCGGGCGGCCAGCGGGGAGCGCCGGTCCTCGGACCCATGCATGACATCCCTTGGGTCAGGGCTACCTTCCGCGGGTGGAGTTGGGTGGAAATATGGAAGTTTTTTTTTTCCGGGAGGAATACGCTTGCAAGTGCCCAGGGACACTTCCATAGCCCTGGGCATGAATCCTGGGCTCGAGTTGGTGAAATTTCAAAATATTTTCAAAGTCCTTTTTTCACCGTTTGGATGCATTTCTCCGGGCGGCCAGCGGGGGGCGCAGTACCCTGGACCCGGTGGTGACCTCTGCCGGGCTCGGGCTACCTTCCCCGGGCAGCGTAGGGTGGAAATATGGAAGGGTTTTTTTCAGGGGGGAAGACACTTGAACGTGCCCAGGGACGATTCCATAGCCCTGGGCATGAATCCTGGGCTCGAGTGGGTGAAATTTCAAAATATTTTCAAAGTCCCTTTTTCACCGTTTTGATGCATTTCCCCGGGCGGCCAGCGGGGGGCGCCGGTCCCCGGACCCATGCATGACATCCTCCGGGTCAGGGCTACCTTCCGCGGGTGGAGTTGAGTGGAAATATGGAAGTTTTTTTTTCCCGGGAGGAATACACTTGCAAGTGCCCAGGGACACTTCCATAGCCCTGGGCATGAATCCTGGGCTCGAGTGGGTGAAATTTCAAAATATTTTCAAAGTCCTTTTTTCACCGTTTGGATGCATTTCCCCGGGCGGCCAGCGGGGAGCGCCGGTCCCTGGACCCATGCATGACATCCCCCTAGTCAGGGCTACCTTCCGCGGGTGGAGTTGAGTGGAAATATGGAAGTTTTTTTTTTCCCGGGAGGAATACGCTTGCAAGTGCCCAGGGACACTTCCATAGCCCTGGGCATGAATCCTGGGCTCGAGTGGGTGAAATTTCAAAATATTTTCAAAGTCCTTTTTTCACCGTTTGGATGCATTTCCCCGGGCGGCCAGCGGGGAGCGCCGGTCCTCGGACCCATGCATGACATCCCCCGGGTCAGGGCTACCTTCCGCGGGTGGAGTTGGGTGGAAATATGGAAGTTTTTTTTTTCCGGGAGGAATACGCTTGCAAGTGCCCAGGGACACTTCCATAGCCCTGGGCATGAATCCTGGGCTCGAGTTGGTGAAATTTCAAAATATTTTCAGTCCTTTTTTCACCGTTTGGATGCATTTCTCCGGGCGGCCAGCGGGGGGCGCAGTACCCTGGACCCGGTGGTGACCTCCGCCGGGCTCGGGCTACCTTCCCCGGGCAGCGTGGGGTGGAAATATGGAAGGGTTTTTTTCAGGGGGGAAGACACTTGAACGTGCCCAGGGACGATTCCATAGCCCTGGGCATGAATCCTGGGCTCGAGTGGGTGAAATTTCAAAATATTTTCAAAGTCCCTTTTTCACCGTTTTGATGCATTTCCCCGGGCGGCCAGCGGGGGGCGCCGGTCCCCGGACCCATGCATGACATCCTCCTGGTCAGGGCTACCTTCCGCGGGTGGAGTTGAGTGGAAATATGGAAGTTTTTTTTTCCCGGGAGGAATTCGCTTGCAAGTGCCCAGGGACACTTCCATGGCCCTGGGCATGAATCCTGGGCTCGAGTGGGTGAAATTTCAAAATATTTTCAAAGTCCTTTTTTCAACCTTTTGGATGCATTTCCCCGGGCGGCCAGCGGGGAGCGCCGGTCCCCGGACCCATGCATGACATCCCCCGGGTCAGGGCTACCTTCCGCGGGTGGAGTTGAGTGGAAATATGGAAGTTTTTTTTTCCCGGGAGGAATACGCTTGCAAGTGCCCAGGGACACTTCCATAGCCCTGGGCATGAATCCTGGGCTCGAGTGGGTGAAATTTCAAAATATTTTCAAAGTCCTTTTTTCACCGTTTGGATGCATTTCCCCGGGCGGCCAGCGGGGAGCGCCGGTCCCTGGACCCATGCATGACATCCCCCTAGTCAGGGCTACCTTCCGCGGGTGGAGTTGAGTGGAAATATGGAAGTTTTTTTTTTCCCGGGAGGAATACGCTTGCAAGTGCCTAGGGACACTTCCATAGCCCTGGGCATGAATCCTGGGCTCGAGTGGGTGAAATTTCAAAATATTTTCAAAGTCCTTTTTTCACCGTTTGGATGCATTTCCCCGGGCGGCCAGCGGGGAGCGCCGGTCCTCGGACCCATGCATGACATCCCCCGGGTCAGGGCTACCTTCCGCGGGTGGAGTTGGGTGGAAATATGGAAGTTTTTTTTTTCCGGGAGGAATACGCTTGCAAGTGCCCAGGGACACTTCCATAGCCCTGGGCATGAATCCTGGGCTCGAGTTGGTGAAATTTCAAAATATTTTCAAAGTCCTTTTTTCACCGTTTGGATGCATTTCTCCGGGCGGCCAGCGGGGGGCGCAGTACCCTGGACCCGGTGGTGACCTCCGCCGGGCTCGGGCTACCTTCCCCGGGCAGCGTGGGGTGGAAATATGGAAGGGTTTTTTTCAGGGGGGAAGACACTTGAACGTGCCCAGGGACGATTCCATAGCCCTGGGCATGAATCCTGGGCTCGAGTGGGTGAAATGTCAAAATATTTTCAAAGTCCTTTTTTCACCGTTTGGATGCATTTCCCCGGGCGGCCAGCGGGGAGCGCCGGTCCTCGGACCCATGCATGACATCCCCCGGGTCAGGGCTACCTTCCGCGGGTGGAGTTGGGTGGAAATATGGAAGTTTTTTTTTTCCGGGAGGAATACGCTTGCAAGTGCCCAGGGACACTTCCATAGCCCTGGGCATGAATCCTGGGCTCGAGTTGGTGAAATTTCAAAATATTTTCAAAGTCCTTTTTTCACCGTTTGGATGCATTTCTCCGGGCGGCCAGCGGGGGGCGCAGTACCCTGGACCCGGTGGTGACCTCCGCCGGGCTCGGGCTACCTTCCCCGGGCAGCGTGGGGTGGAAATATGGAAGGGTTTTTTTCAGGGGGGAAGACACTTGAACGTGCCCAGGGACGATTCCATAGCCCTGGGCATGAATCCTGGGCTCGAGTGGGTGAAATTTCAAAATATTTTCAAAGTCCCTTTTTCACCGTTTTGATGCATTTCCCCGGGCGGCCAGCGGGGGGCGCCGGTCCCCGGACCCATGCATGACATCCTCCGGGTCAGGGCTACCTTCCGCGGGTGGAGTTGAGTGGAAATATGGAAGTTTTTTTTTCCCGGGAGGAATACGCTTGCAAGTGCCCAGGGACACATCCATAGCCCTGGGCATGAATCCTGGGCTCGAGTGGGTGAAATTTCAAAATATTTTCAAAGTCCTTTTTTCACCGTTTGGATGCATTTCCCCGGGCGGCCAGCGGGGAGCGCCGGTCCCCGGACCCATGCATGACATCCCCCGGGTCAGGGCTACCTTCCGCGGGTGGAGTTGAGTGGAAATATGGAAGTTTTTTTTTCCCGGGAGGAATACGCTTGCAAGTGCCCAGGGACACTTCCATAGCCCTGGGCATGAATCCTGGGCTCGAGTGGGTGAAATTTCAAAATATTTTCAAAGTCCTTTTTTCACCGTTTGGATGCATTTCTCCGGGCGGCCAGCGGGGTGCGCAGTACCCTGGACCCGGTGGTGACCTCCGCCGTGCTCGGGCTACCTTCTCCGGGCAGCGTGGGGTGGAAATATGGAAGGGTTTTTTTCAGGGGGGAAGATACTTGAACGTGCCCAGGGACAATTCCATAGCCCTGGGCATGAATCCTGGGCTCGAGTGGGTGAAATTTCAAAATATTTTCAAAGTCTTTTTTTCACCGTTTGGATGCATTTCCCCGGGCGGCCAGCGGTGGGCGCCGGTCCCCGGACCCATGCATGACATTCCCCGGGTCATGGCTACCTTCCGCGGGTGGAGTTGGGTGGAAATATGGATGTTTTTTTTTCCCGGGGGGGAATACGCTTGCACGTGTCCAGGGACACTTCCATGGGCCTGGGCATGAATCCTGGGCTCGAGTGGGTGAAATTTCAAAATATTTTCAAAGTCCTTTTTTCACCGTTTGGATGCATTTCTCCGGGCGGCCAGCGGGGGGGGCGCAGTACCCTGGACCCGGTGGTGACCTCCGCCGGGCTCATGCTACCTTCTCCGGTCAGCGTGGGGTGGAAATATGGAAGGGTTTTTTTCAGCGTGGAAGACACTTGAACGTGCCCAGGGACAAATCCATAGCCCTGGGCATGAATCCTGGGCTCAAGTGGGTGAAATTTCAAAATATTTTCAAAGTCCTTTTTTCACCGTTTGGATACATTTCCCCAGGCGGCCAGCAGGGGGCACCGGTCCCCGGACCCATGCATGACATCCCCCGGGTCATGGCTACCTTCCGCGGGTGGAGTTGGGTGGAAATATGGATGTTTCTTTTTTCCCGGGGGGAATACGCTTGCACGTATCCAGGCACACCTCCATGGCCCTGGGCATGAATCCTGGGCTCGAGTGGATGAAATTTCAAAATATTTTCAAAATCCTTTTTTCACCGTTTGGATGCATTTCTCCAGGCGGCCAGCGGGGGGCGCAGTACCCCGGACCCGGTGGTGACCTTCCCCGGGCAGCGTGGGGTGGAAATATGGAAGGGTTTTTTTCAGGGGGGAAGACACTTGAACGTGCCCAGGGACAATTCCATAGCCCTGGGCATGAATCCTGGGCTCGAGTGGGTGAAATTTCTAAATATTTTCAAAGTCCTTTTTTCACCGTTTGGATGCATTTCCCCGGGCGGCCAGCGGGGGGGCACCGGTCCCCGGACCCATGCATGACATCCCCCGGGTCATGGCTACCTTCCGCGGGTGGAGTTGGGTGGAAATATGGATGTTTTTTTTTCCCGGGGGGAATACGCTTGCACGTATCCAGGGACACTTCCATGGCCCTGGGCATGAATCCTGGGCTCGAGTGGGTGAAATTTCAAAATATTTTCAAAGTCATTTTTTCACCGTTTGGATGCATTTCCCCGGGCGTCCATCGGGGAGCGCCGGTCCCCGGACCCATGCATGACATCCCCCGGGTCAGGGCTACCTTCCGCGGGTGGAGTTGAGTGGAAATATGGAAGTTTTTTTTTCCCGGGAGGAATACGCTTGCAAGTGCCCAGGGACACTTCCATAGCCCTGGGCATGAATCCTGGGCTCGAGTGGGTGAAATTTCAAAATATTTTCAAAGTCCTTTTTTCACCGTTTGGATGCATTTCCCCGGGCGGCCAGCGGGGAGCGCCGGTCCTCGGACCCATGCATGACATCCCTTGGGTCAGGGCTACCTTCCGCGGGTGGAGTTGGGTGGAAATATGGAAGTTTTTTTTTTCCGGGAGGAATACGCTTGCAAGTGCCCAGGGACACTTCCATAGCCCTGGGCATGAATCCTGGGCTCGAGTTGGTGAAATTTCAAAATATTTTCAAAGTCCTTTTTTCACCGTTTGGATGCATTTCTCCGGGCGGCCAGCGGGGGGCGCAGTACCCTGGACCCGGTGGTGACCTCCGCCGGGCTCGGGCTACCTTCCCCGGGCAGCGTGGGGTGGAAATATGGAAGGGTTTTTTTCAGGGGGGAAGACACTTGAACGTGCCCAGGGACGATTCCATAGCCCTGGGCATGAATCCTGGGCTCGAGTGGGTGAAATTTCAAAATATTTTCAAAGTCCCTTTTTCACCGTTTTGATGCATTTCCCCGGGCGGCCAGCGGGGGGCGCCGGTCCCCGGACCCATGCATGACATCCTCCGGGTCAGGGCTACCTTCCGCGGGTGGAGTTGAGTGGAAATATGGAAGTTTTTTTTTCCCGGGAGGAATACACTTGCAAGTGCCCAGGGACACTTCCATAGCCCTGGGCATGAATCCTGGGCTCGAGTGGGTGAAATTTCAAAATATTTTCAAAGTCCTTTTTTCACCGTTTGGATGCATTTCCCCGGGCGGCCAGCGGGGAGCGCCGGTCCCTGGACCCATGCATGACATCCCCCTAGTCAGGGCTACCTTCCGCGGGTGGAGTTGAGTGGAAATATGGAAGTTTTTTTTTTCCCGGGAGGAATACGCTTGCAAGTGCCCAGGGACACTTCCATAGCCCTGGGCATGAATCCTGGGCTCGAGTGGGTGAAATTTCAAAATATTTTCAGTCCTTTTTTCACCGTTTGGATGCATTTCCCCGGGCGGCCAGCGGGGAGCGCCGGTCCTCGGACCCATGCATGACATCCCCCGGGTCAGGGCTACCTTCCGCGGGTGGAGTTGGGTGGAAATATGGAAGTTTTTTTTTTCCGGGAGGAATACGCTTGCAAGTGCCCAGGGACACTTCCATAGCCCTGGGCATGAATCCTGGGCTCGAGTTGGTGAAATTTCAAAATATTTTCAGTCCTTTTTTCACCGTTTGGATGCATTTCTCCGGGCGGCCAGCGGGGGGCGCAGTACCCTGGACCCGGTGGTGACCTCCGCCGGGCTCGGGCTACCTTCCCCGGGCAGCGTGGGGTGGAAATATGGAAGGGTTTTTTTCAGGGGGGAAGACACTTGAACGTGCCCAGGGACGATTCCATAGCCCTGGGCATGAATCCTGGGCTCGAGTGGGTGAAATTTCAAAATATTTTCAAAGTCCCTTTTTCACCGTTTTGATGCATTTCCCCGGGCGGCCAGCGGGGGGCGCCGGTCCCCGGACCCATGCATGACATCCTCCTGGTCAGGGCTACCTTCCGCGGGTGGAGTTGAGTGGAAATATGGAAGTTTTTTTTTCCCGGGAGGAATTCGCTTGCAAGTGCCCAGGGACACTTCCATGGCCCTGGGCATGAATCCTGGGCTCGAGTGGGTGAAATTTCAAAATATTTTCAAAGTCCTTTTTTCAACCTTTTGGATGCATTTCCCCGGGCGGCCAGCGGGGAGCGCCGGTCCCCGGACCCATGCATGACATCCCCCGGGTCAGGGCTACCTTCCGCGGGTGGAGTTGAGTGGAAATATGGAAGTTTTTTTTTCCCGGGAGGAATACGCTTGCAAGTGCCCAGGGACACTTCCATAGCCCTGGGCATGAATCCTGGGCTCGAGTGGGTGAAATTTCAAAATATTTTCAAAGTCCTTTTTTCACCGTTTGGATGCATTTCCCCGGGCGGCCAGCGGGGAGCGCCGGTCCCTGGACCCATGCATGACATCCCCCTAGTCAGGGCTACCTTCCGCGGGTGGAGTTGAGTGGAAATATGGAAGTTTTTTTTTTCCCGGGAGGAATACGCTTGCAAGTGCCCAGGGACACTTCCATAGCCCTGGGCATGAATCCTGGGCTCGAGTGGGTGAAATTTCAAAATATTTTCAAAGTCCTTTTTTCACCGTTTGGATGCATTTCCCCGGGCGGCCAGCGGGGAGCGCCGGTCCTCGGACCCATGCATGACATCCCCCGGGTCAGGGCTACCTTCCGCGGGTGGAGTTGGGTGGAAATATGGAAGTTTTTTTTTTCCGGGAGGAATACGCTTGCAAGTGCCCAGGGACACTTCCATAGCCCTGGGCATGAATCCTGGGCTCGAGTTGGTGAAATTTCAAAATATTTTCAAAGTCCTTTTTTCACCGTTTGGATGCATTTCTCCGGGCGGCCAGCGGGGGGCGCAGTACCCTGGACCCGGTGGTGACCTCCGCCGGGCTCGGGCTACCTTCCCCGGGCAGCGTGGGGTGGAAATATGGAAGGGTTTTTTTCAGGGGGGAAGACACTTGAACGTGCCCAGGGACGATTCCATAGCCCTGGGCATGAATCCTGGGCTCGAGTGGGTGAAATTTCAAAATATTTTCAAAGTCCTTTTTTCACCGTTTGGATGCATTTCCCCGGGCGGCCAGCGGGGAGCGCCGGTCCTCGGACCCATGCATGACATCCCCCGGGTCAGGGCTACCTTCCGCGGGTGGAGTTGGGTGGAAATATGGAAGTTTTTTTTTTCCGGGAGGAATACGCTTGCAAGTGCCCAGGGACACTTCCATAGCCCTGGGCATGAATCCTGGGCTCGAGTTGGTGAAATTTCAAAATATTTTCAAAGTCCTTTTTTCACCGTTTGGATGCATTTCTCCGGGCGGCCAGCGGGGGGCGCAGTACCCTGGACCCGGTGGTGACCTCCGCCGGGCTCGGGCTACCTTCCCCGGGCAGCGTGGGGTGGAAATATGGAAGGGTTTTTTTCAGGGGGGAAGACACTTGAACGTGCCCAGGGACGATTCCATAGCCCTGGGCATGAATCCTGGGCTCGAGTGGGTGAAATTTCAAAATATTTTCAAAGTCCCTTTTTCACCGTTTTGATGCATTTCCCCGGGCGGCCAGCGGGGGGCGCCGGTCCCCGGACCCATGCATGACATCCTCCGGGTCAGGGCTACCTTCCGCGGGTGGAGTTGAGTGGAAATATGGAAGTTTTTTTTTCCCGGGAGGAATACGCTTGCAAGTGCCCAGGGACACATCCATAGCCCTGGGCATGAATTCTGGGCTCGAGTGGGTGAAATTTCAAAATATTTTCAAAGTCCTTTTTTCACCGTTTGGATGCATTTCCCCGGGCGGCCAGCGGGGAGCGCCGGTCCCCGGACCCATGCATGACATCCCCCGGGGCAGGGCTACCTTCCGCGGGTGGAGTTGAGTGGAAATATGGAAGTTTTTTTTTCCCGGGAGGAATACGCTTGCAAGTGCCCAGGGACACTTCCATAGCCCTGGGCATGAATCCTGGGCTCGAGTGGGTGAAATTTCAAAATATTTTCAAAGTCCTTTTTTCACCGTTTGGATGCATTTCTCCGGGCGGCCAGCGGGGTGCGCAGTACCCTGGACCCGGTGGTGACCTCCGCCGTGCTCGGGCTACCTTCTCCGGGCAGCGTGGGGTGGAAATATGGAAGGGTTTTTTTCAGGGGGGAAGATACTTGAACGTGCCCAGGGACAATTCCATAGCCCTGGGCATGAATCCTGGGCTCGAGTGGGTGAAATTTCAAAATATTTTCAAAGTCTTTTTTTCACCGTTTGGATGCATTTCCCCGGGCGGCCAGCGGGGGGCGCCGGTCCCCGGACCCATGCATGACATTCCCCGGGTCATGGCTACCTTCCGCGGGTGGAGTTGGGTGGAAATATGGATGTTTTTTTTTCCCGGGGGGGAATACGCTTGCACGTGTCCAGGGACACTTCCATGGGCCTGGGCATGAATCCTGGGCTCGAGTGGGTGAAATTTCAAAATATTTTCAAAGTCCTTTTTTCACCGTTTGGATGCATTTCTCCGGGCGGCCAGCGGGGGGGGCGCAGTACCCTGGACCCGGTGGTGACCTCCGCCGGGCTCATGCTACCTTCTCCGGTCAGCGTGGGGTGGAAATATGGAAGGGTTTTTTTCAGCGTGGAAGACACTTGAACGTGCCCAGGGACAAATCCATAGCCCTGGGCATGAATCCTGGGCTCAAGTGGGTGAAATTTCAAAATATTTTCAAAGTCCTTTTTTCACCGTTTGGATACATTTCCCCAGGCGGCCAGCAGGGGGCACCGGTCCCCGGACCCATGCATGACATCCCCCGGGTCATGGCTACCTTCCGCGGGTGGAGTTGGGTGGAAATATGGATGTTTCTTTTTTCCCGGGGGGAATACGCTTGCACGTATCCAGGCACACCTCCATGGCCCTGGGCATGAATCCTGGGCTCGAGTGGATGAAATTTCAAAATATTTTCAAAATCCTTTTTTCACCGTTTGGATGCATTTCTCCAGGCGGCCAGCGGGGGGCGCAGTACCCCGGACCCGGTGGTGACCTTCCCCGGGCAGCGTGGGGTGGAAATATGGAAGGGTTTTTTTCAGGGGGGAAGACACTTGAACGTGCCCAGGGACAATTCCATAGCCCTGGGCATGAATCCTGGGCTCGAGTGGGTGAAATTTCTAAATATTTTCAAAGTCCTTTTTTCACCGTTTGGATGCATTTCCCCGGGCGGCCAGCGGGGGGGCACCGGTCCCCGGACCCATGCATGACATCCCCCGGGTCATGGCTACCTTCCGCGGGTGGAGTTGGGTGGAAATATGGATGTTTTTTTTTCCCGGGGGGAATACGCTTGCACGTATCCAGGGACACTTCCATGGCCCTGGGCATGAATCCTGGGCTCGAGTGGGTGAAATTTCAAAATATTTTCAAAGTCCTTTTTTCACCGTTTGGATACATTTCCCCAGGCGGCCAGCAGGGGGCACCGGTCCCCGGACCCATGCATGACATCCCCCGGGTCATGGCTACCTTCCGCGGGTGGAGTTGGGTGGAAATATGGATGTTTCTTTTTTCCCGGGGGGAATACGCTTGCACGTATCCAGGGACACTTCCATGGCCCTGGGCATGAATCCTGGGCTCGAGTGGGTGAAATTTCAAAATATTTTCAAAATCCTTTTTTCACCGTTTGGATGCATTTCTCCAGGCGGCCAGCGGGGGGCGCAGTACCCCGGACCCGGTGGTGACCTTCCCCGGGCAGCGTGGGGTGGAAATATGGAAGGGTTTTTTTCAGGGGGGAAGACACTTGAACGTGCCCAGGGACAATTCCATAGCCCTGGGCATGAATCCTGGGCTCGAGTGGGTGAAATTTCAAAATATTTTCAAAGTCCTTTTTTCACCGTTTGGATGCATTTCCCCGGGCGGCCAGCGGGGGGGCACCGGTCCCCGGACCCATGCATGACATCCCCCGGGTCATGGCTACCTTCCGCGGGTGGAGTTGGGTGGAAATATGGATGTTTTTTTTTCCCGGGGGGAATACGCTTGCACGTATCCAGGGACACTTCCATGGCCCTGGGCATGAATCCTGGGCTCGAGTGGGTGAAATTTCAAAATATTTTCAAAGTCCTTTTTTCACCGTTTGGATGCATTTTCTTTGGGCGGCCAGCGGGGGGCGCCGGTCCCCGGACCCATGCATGACATCCCCCGGGTCAGGGCTACCTTCCGCGGGTGGAGTTGAGTGGAAATATGGAAGTTTTTTTTCCCGGGAGGAATACGCTTGCAAGTGCCCAGGGACACTTCCATAGCCCTGGGCATGAATCCTGGGCTCGAGTGGGTGAAATTTCAAAATATTTTCAAAGTCCTTTTTTCACCGTTTGGATGCATTTCTCCGGGCGGCCAGCGGGGTGCGCAGTACCCTGGACCCGGTGGTGACCTCCGCCGGGCTCGGGCTACCTTCTCCGGGCAGCGTGGGGTGGAAATATGGAAGGGTTTTTTTCAGGGGGGAAGATACTTGAACGTGCCCAGGGACAATTCCATAGCCCTGGGCATGAATCCTGGGCTCGAGTGGGTGAAATTTCAAAATATTTTCAAAGTCTTTTTTTCACCGTTTGGATGCATTTCCCCGGGCGGCCAGCGGGGGGCGCCGGTCCCCGGACCCATGCATGACATTCCCCGGGTCATGGCTACCTTCCGCGGGTGGAGTTGGGTGGAAATATGGATGTTTTTTTTTTCCCGGGGGGGAATACGCTTGCACGTGTCCAGGGACACTTCCATGGGCCTGGGCATGAATCCTGGGCTCGAGTGGGTGAAATTTCAAAATATTTTCAAAGTCCTTTTTTCACCGTTTGGATGCATTTCTCCGGGCGGCCAGCGGGGGGGGCGCAGTACCCTGGACCCGGTGGTGACCTCCGCCGGGCTCATGCTACCTTCTCCGGTCAGCGTGGGGTGGAAATATGGAAGGGTTTTTTTCAGCGTGGAAGACACTTGAACGTGCCCAGGGACAAATCCATAGCCCTGGGCATGAATCCTGGGCTCAAGTGGGTGAAATTTCAAAATATTTTCAAAGTCCTTTTTTCACCGTTTGGATGCATTTCTCCGGGCGGCCAGCGGGGTGCGCAGTACCCTGGACCCGGTGGTGACCTCCGCCGGGCTCGGGCTACCTTCTCCGGGCAGCGTGGGGTGGAAATATGGAAGGGTTTTTTTCAGGGGGGAAGATACTTGAACGTGCCCAGGGACAATTCCATAGCCCTGGGCATGAATCCTGGGCTCGAGTGGGTGAAATTTCAAAATATTTTCAAAGTCTTTTTTTCACCGTTTGGATGCATTTCCCCGGGCGGCCAGCGGGGGGCGCCGGTCCCCGGACCCATGCATGACATTCCCCGGGTCATGGCTACCTTCCGCGGGTGGAGTTGGGTGGAAATATGGATGTTTCTTTTTTCCCGGGGGGAATACGCTTGCACGTATCCAGGGACACTTCCATGGGCCTGGGCATGAATCCTGGGCTCGAGTGGGTGAAATTTCAAAATATTTTCAAAGTCCTTTTTTCACCGTTTGGATGCATTTCTCCGGGCGGCCAGCGGGGGGGGCGCAGTACCCTGGACCCGGTGGTGACCTCCGCCCGGCTCATGCTACCTTCTCCGGTCAGCGTGTGGTGGAAATATGGAAGGGTTTTTTTCAGCGTGGAAGACACTTGAACGTGCCCAGGGACAAATCCATAGCCCTGGGCATGAATCCTGGGCTCAAGTGGGTGAAATTTCAAAATATTTTCAAAGTCCTTTTTTCACCGTTTGGATACATTTCCCCAGGCGGCCAGCAGGGGGCACCGGTCCCCGGACCCATGCATGACATCCCCCGGGTCATGGCTACCTTCCGCGGGTGGAGTTGGGTGGAAATATGGAAGTTTTTTTTTCCCGGGAGGAAAACGCTTGCAAGTGCCCAGGGACACTTCCATAGCCCTGGGCATGAATCCTGGGCTCGAGTGGGTGAAATTTCAAAATATTTTCAAAGTCCTTTTTTCACCGTTTGGATGCATTTCTCCGGGCGGCCAGCGGGGGGCGCAGTACCCCGGACCCGGTGGTGACCTTCCCCGGGCAGCGTGGGGTGGAAATATGGAAGGGTTTTTTTCAGGGGGGAAGACACTTGAACGTGCCCAGGGACAATTCCATAGCCCTGGGCATGAATCCTGGACTCGAGTGGGTGAAATTTCAAAATATTTTCAAAGTCCTTTTTTCACCGTTTGGATGCATTTCTCCGGGCGGCCAGCGGGGTGCGCAGTACCCTGGACCCGGTGGTGACCTCCGCCGGGCTTGGGCTACCTTCTCCGGGCAGCGTGGGGTGGAAATATGGAAGGGTTTTTTTCAGGGGGGAAGATACTTGAACGTGCCCAGGGACAATTCCATAGCCCTGGGCATGAATCCTGGGCTCGAGTGGGTGAAATTTCAAAATATTTTCAAAGTCTTTTTTTCACCGTTTGGATGCATTTCCCCGGGCGGCCAGCGGGGGGCGCCGGTCCCCGGACCCATGCATGACATTCCCCGGGTCATGGCTACCTTCCGCGGGTGGAGTTGGGTGGAAATATGGATGTTTTTTTTTTCCCGGGGGGGAATACGCTTGCACGTGTCCAGGGACACTTCCATGGGCCTGGGCATGAATCCTGGGCTCGAGTGGGTGAAATTTCAAAATATTTTCAAAGTCCTTTTTTCACCGTTTGGATGCATTTCTCCGGGCGGCCAGCGGGGGGGGCGCAGTACCCTGGACCCGGTGGTGACCTCCGCCGGGCTCATGCTACCTTCTCCGGTCAGCGTGGGGTGGAAATATGGAAGGGTTTTTTTCAGCGTGGAAGACACTTGAACGTGCCCAGGGACAAATCCATAGCCCTGGGCATGAATCCTGGGCTCAAGTGGGTGAAATTTCAAAATATTTTCAAAGTCCTTTTTTCACCGTTTGGATGCATTTCTCCGGGCGGCCAGCGGGGTGCGCAGTACCCTGGACCCGGTGGTGACCTCCGCCGGGCTCGGGCTACCTTCTCCGGGCAGCGTGGGGTGGAAATATGGAAGGGTTTTTTTCAGGGGGGAAGATACTTGAACGTGCCCAGGGACAATTCCATAGCCCTGGGCATGAATCCTGGGCTCGAGTGGGTGAAATTTCAAAATATTTTCAAAGTCTTTTTTTCACCGTTTGGATGCATTTCCCCGGGCGGCCAGCGGGGGGCGCCGGTCCCCGGACCCATGCATGACATTCCCCGGGTCATGGCTACCTTCCGCGGGTGGAGTTGGGTGGAAATATGGATGTTTTTTTTTCCCAGGGGGGAATACGCTTGCACGTGTCCAGGGATACTTCCATGGGCCTGGGCATGAATCCTGGGCTCGAGTGGGTGAAATTTCAAAATATTTTCAAAGTCCTTTTTTCACCGTTTGGATGCATTTCTCCGGGCGGCCAGCGGGGGGGCGCAGTACCCTGGACCCGGTGGTGACCTCCGCCGGGCTCATGCTACCTTCTCCGGTCAGCGTGGGGTGGAAATATGGAAGGGTTTTTTTCAGCGTGGAAGACACTTGAACGTGCCCAGGGACAAATCCATAGCCCTGGGCATGAATCCTGGGCTCAAGTGGGTGAAATTTCAAAATATTTTCAAAGTCCTTTTTTCACCGTTTGGATACATTTCCCCAGGCGGCCAGCAGGGGGCACCGGTCCCCGGACCCATGCATGACATCCCCCGGGTCATGGCTACCTTCCGCGGGTGGAGTTGGGTGGAAATATGGATGTTTCTTTTTTCCCGGGGGGAATACGCTTGCACGTATCCAGGGACACTTCCATGGCCCTGGGCATGAATCCTGGGCTCGAGTGGGTGAAATGTCAAAATATTTTCAAAATCCTTTTTTCACCGTTTGGATGCATTTCTCCAGGCGGCCAGCGGGGGGCGCAGTACCCCGGACCCGGTGGTGACCTTCCCCGGGCAGCGTGGGGTGGAAATATGGAAGGGTTTTTTTCAGGGGGGAAGACACTTGAACGTGCCCAGGGACAATTCCATAGCCCTGGGCATGAATCCTGGGCTCGAGTGGGTGAAATTTCAAAATATTTTCAAAGTCCTTTTTTCACCATTTGGATGCATTTCCCCGGGCGGCCAGCGGGGGGGCACCGGTCCCCGGACCCATGCATGACATCCCCCGGGTCATGGCTACCTTCCGCGGGTGGAGTTGGGTGGAAATATGGATGTTTTTTTTTCCCGGGGGGAATACGCTTGCACGTATCCAGGGACACTTCCATGGCCCTGGGCATGAATCCTGGGCTCGAGTGGGTGAAATTTCAAAATATTTTCAAAGTCCTTTTTTCACCGTTTGGATGCATTTCCCCGGGCGGCCAGCGGGGGGCGCCGGTCCCCGGACCCATGCATGACATCCCCCGGGTCAGGGCTACCTTCCGCGGGTGGAGTTGAGTGGAAATATGGAAGTTTTTTTTTCCCGGGAGGAATACGCTTGCAAGTGCCCAGGGACACTTCCATAGCCCTGGGCATGAATCCTGGGCTCGAGTGGGTGAAATTTCAAAATATTTTCAAAGTCCTTTTTTCACCGTTTGGATGCATTTCTCCGGGCGGCCAGCGGGGTGCGCAGTACCCTGGACCCGGTGGTGACCTCCGCCGGGCTCGGGCTACCTTCTCCGGGCAGCGTGGGGTGGAAATATGGAAGGGTTTTTTTCAGGGGGGAAGATACTTGAACGTGCCCAGGGACAATTCCATAGCCCTGGGCATGAATCCTGGGCTCGAGTGGGTGAAATTTCAAAATATTTTCAAAGTCTTTTTTTCACCGTTTGGATGCATTTCCCCGGGCGGCCAGCGGGGGGCGCCGGTCCCCGGACCCATGCATGACATTCCCCGGGTCATGGCTACCTTCCGCGGGTGGAGTTGGGTGGAAATATGGATGTTTTTTTTTTCCCGGTTGGGAATACGCTTGCACGTGTCCAGGGACACTTCCATGGGCCTGGGCATGAATCCTGGGCTCGAGTGGGTGAAATTTCAAAATATTTTCAAAGTCCTTTTTTCACCGTTTGGATGCATTTCTCCGGGCGGCCAGCGGGGGGGGCGCAGTACCCTGGACCCGGTGGTGACCTCCGCCGGGCTCATGCTACCTTCTCCGGTCAGCGTGGGGTGGAAATATGGAAGGGTTTTTTTCAGCGTGGAAGACACTTGAACGTGCCCAGGGACAAATCCATAGCCCTGGGCATGAATCCTGGGCTCAAGTGGGTGAAATTTCAAAATATTTTCAAAGTCCTTTTTTCACCGTTTGGATGCATTTCTCCGGGCGGCCAGCGGGGTGCGCAGTACCCTGGACCCGGTGGTGACCTCCGCCGGGCTCGGGCTACCTTCTCCGGGCAGCGTGGGGTGGAAATATGGAAGGGTTTTTTTCAGGGGGGAAGATACTTGAACGTGCCCAGGGACAATTCCATAGCCCTGGGCATGAATCCTGGGCTCGAGTGGGTGAAATTTCAAAATATTTTCAAAGTCTTTTTTTCACCGTTTGGATGCATTTCCCCGGGCGGCCAGCGGGGGGCGCCGGTCCCCGGACCCATGCATGACATTCCCCGGGTCATGGCTACCTTCCGCGGGTGGAGTTGGGTGGAAATATGGATGTTTTTTTTTCCCAGGGGGGAATACGCTTGCACGTGTCCAGGGATACTTCCATGGGCCTGGGCATGAATCCTGGGCTCGAGTGGGTGAAATTTCAAAATATTTTCAAAGTCCTTTTTTCACCGTTTGGATGCATTTCTCCGGGCGGCCAGCGGGGGGGCGCAGTACCCTGGACCCGGTGGTGACCTCCGCCGGGCTCATGCTACCTTCTCCGGTCAGCGTGGGGTGGAAATATGGAAGGGTTTTTTTCAGCGTGGAAGACACTTGAACGTGCCCAGGGACAAATCCATAGCCCTGGGCATGAATCCTGGGCTCAAGTGGGTGAAATTTCAAAATATTTTCAAAGTCCTTTTTTCACCGTTTGGATACATTTCCCCAGGCGGCCAGCAGGGGGCACCGGTCCCCGGACCCATGCATGACATCCCCCGGGTCATGGCTACCTTCCGCGGGTGGAGTTGGGTGGAAATATGGATGTTTCTTTTTTCCCGGGGGGAATACGCTTGCACGTATCCAGGGACACTTCCATGGCCCTGGGCATGAATCCTGGGCTCGAGTGGGTGAAATGTCAAAATATTTTCAAAATCCTTTTTTCACCGTTTGGATGCATTTCTCCAGGCGGCCAGCGGGGGGCGCAGTACCCCGGACCCGGTGGTGACCTTCCCCGGGCAGCGTGGGGTGGAAATATGGAAGGGTTTTTTTCAGGGGGGAAGACACTTGAACGTGCCCAGGGACAATTCCATAGCCCTGGGCATGAATCCTGGGCTCGAGTGGGTGAAATTTCAAAATATTTTCAAAGTCCTTTTTTCACCATTTGGATGCATTTCCCCGGGCGGCCAGCGGGGGGGCACCGGTCCCCGGACCCATGCATGACATCCCCCGGGTCATGGCTACCTTCCGCGGGTGGAGTTGGGTGGAAATATGGATGTTTTTTTTTCCCGGGGGGAATACGCTTGCACGTATCCAGGGACACTTCCATGGCCCTGGGCATGAATCCTGGGCTCGAGTGGGTGAAATTTCAAAATATTTTCAAAGTCCTTTTTTCACCGTTTGGATGCATTTCCCCGGGCGGCCAGCGGGGGGCGCCGGTCCCCGGACCCATGCATGACATCCCCCGGGTCAGGGCTACCTTCCGCGGGTGGAGTTGAGTGGAAATATGGAAGTTTTTTTTTCCCGGGAGGAATACGCTTGCAAGTGCCCAGGGACACTTCCATAGCCCTGGGCATGAATCCTGGGCTCGAGTGGGTGAAATTTCAAAATATTTTCAAAGTCCTTTTTTCACCGTTTGGATGCATTTCTCTGGGCGGCCAGCGGGGTGCGCAGTACCCTGGACCCGGTGGTGACCTCCGCCGGGCTCGGGCTACCTTCTCCGGGCAGCGTGGGGTGGAAATATGGAAGGGTTTTTTTCAGGGGGGAAGATACTTGAACGTGCCCAGGGACAATTCCATAGCCCTGGGCATGAATCCTGGGCTCGAGTGGGTGAAATTTCAAAATATTTTCAAAGTCTTTTTTTCACCGTTTGGATGCATTTCCCCGGGCGGCCAGCGGGGGGCGCCGGTCCCCGGACCCATGCATGACATTCCCCGGGTCATGGCTTCCTTCCGCGGGTGGAGTTGGGTGGAAATATGGATGTTTTTTTTTTCCCGGGGGGGAATACGCTTGCACGTGTCCAGGGACACTTCCATGGGCCTGGGCATGAATCCTGGGCTCGAGTGGGTGAAATTTCAAAATATTTTCAAAGTCCTTTTTTCACCGTTTGGATGCATTTCTCCGGGCGGCCAGCGGGGGGGGGGGGCGCAGTACCCTGGACCCGGTGGTGACCTCCGCCGGGCTCATGCTACCTTCTCCGGTCAGCGTGGGGTGGAAATATGGAAGGGTTTTTTTCAGCGTGGAAGACACTTGAACGTGCCCAGGGACAAATCCATAGCCCTGGGCATGAATCCTGGGCTCAAGTGGGTGAAATTTCAAAATATTTTCAAAGTCCTTTTTTCACCGTTTGGATACATTTCCCCAGGCGGCCAGCAGGGGGCACCGGTCCCCGGACCCATGCATGACATCCCCCGGGTCATGGCTACCTTCCGCGGGTGGAGTTGGGTGGAAATATGGATGTTTCTTTTTTCCCGGGGGGAATACGCTTGCACGTATCCAGGGACACTTCCATGGCCCTGGGCATGAATCCTGGGCTCGAGTGGGTGAAATTTCAAAATATTTTCAAAATCCTTTTTTCACCGTTTGGATGCATTTCTCCAGGCGGCCAGCGGGGGGCGCAGTACCCCGGACCCGGTGGTGACCTTCCCCGGGCAGCGTGGGGTGGAAATATGGAAGGGTTTTTTTCAGGGGGGAAGACACTTGAACGTGCCCAGGGACAATTCCATAGCCCTGGGCATGAATCCTGGGCTCGAGTGGGTGAAATTTCAAAATATTTTCAAAGTCCTTTTTTCACCGTTTGGATGCATTTCCCCGGGCGGCCAGCGGGGGGGCACCGGTCCCCGGACCCATGCATGACATCCCCCGGGTCATGGCTACCTTCCGCGGGTGGAGTTGGGTGGAAATATGGATGTTTTTTTTTCCCGGGGGGAATACGCTTGCACGTATCCAGGGACACTTCCATGGCCCTGGGCATGAATCCTGGGCTCGAGTGGGTGAAATTTCAAAATATTTTCAAAGTCCTTTTTTCACCGTTTGGATGCATTTCCCCGGGCGGCCAGCGGGGGGCGCCAGTCCCCGGACCCATGCATGACATCCCCCGGGTCAGGGCTACCTTCCGCGTGTAGAGTTGGGTGGAAATATGGATGTTTTTTTTTTCCCGGGGGGAATACGCTTGCACGTGCCCAGGGACACTTCCATAGCCCTGGGCATGAATCCTGGGCTCGAGTGGGTGAAATTTCAAAATATTTTCAGTCCTTTTTTCACCGTTTGGATGCATTTCCCCGGGCGGCCAGTGGGGGGCGCCGGTCCCCGGACCCATGCATGACATCCCCCGGGTCAGGGCTACCTTCTGCATGTTTAGTTGGGTGGAAATATGGATGTTTTTTTTCCGGGGGGAATACGCTTGCACGTGCCCAGGGACACTTCCATAGCCCTGGGCATGAATCCTGGGCTCGAGTGGGTGAAATTTCAAAATATTTTCAAAGTCCTTTTTTCACCGTTTGGATGCATTTCCCCGGGCGGCCAGCGGGGGGCGCCGGTCCCCGGACCCATGCATGACATCCCCCGGGTCAGGGCTACCTTCCGCGTGTTTAGTTGGGTGGAAATATGGATGTTTTTTTTCCGGGGGGAATACGCTTGCACGTGCCCAGGGACACTTCCATAGCCCTGGGCATGAATCCTGGGCTCGAGTGGGTGAAATTTCAAAATATTTTCAAAGTCCTTTTTTCACCGTTTGGATGCATTTCCCCGGGCGGCCAGCGGGGGGCGCCGGTCCCCGGACCCATGCATGACAACCCCCGGGTCAGGGCTACCTTCCGCGTGTGGATTTGGGTGAAAATATGGATGTTTTTTTCCGGAGGGAATACGCTTGCACGTGCCCAGGGACACTTCCATAGCCCTGGGCATGAATCCTGGGCTCGAGTGGGTGATATTTAAAAATATTTTCAAAGTCCTTTTTTCACCGTTTGGATGCATTTCCCCGGGCGGCCAGCGGGGAGCGCCGGTCCCCGGACCCATGCATGACATCCCCCGGGTCAGGGCTACCTTCCGCGGGTGGAGTTGAGTGGAAATATGGAAGTTTATTTTTCCCGGGAGGAATACGCTTGCAAGTGCCCAGGGACACTTCCATAGCCCTGGGCATGAATCCTGGGCTCGAGTGGGTGAAATTTCAAAATATTTTCAAAGTCCTTTTTTCACCGTTTGGATGCATTTCCCCGGGCGGCCAGCGGGAAGCGCCGGTCCCTGGACCCATGCATGACATCCCCCTAGTCAGGGCTACCTTCCCCGGGTGGAGTTGAGTAGAAATATGGAAGTTTTTTTTTTCCCGGGAGGAATACGCTTGCAAGTGCCCAGGGACATTTCCATAGCCCTGGGCATGAATCCTGGGCTCGAGTGGGTGAAATTTCAAAATATTTTCAAAGTCCTTTTTTCACCATTTGGATGCATTTCCCCGGGCGGCCAGCGGGGAGCGCCGGTCCTCGGACCCATGCATGACATCCCCCGGGTCAGGGCTACCTTCCGCGGGTGGAGTTGGGTGGAAATATGGAAGTTTTTTTTTTCCGGGAGGAATACGCTTGCAAGTGCCCAGGGACACTTCCATAGCCCTGGGCATGAATCCTGGGCTCGAGTTGGTGAAATTTCAAAATATTTTCAAAGTCCTTTTTTCACCGTTTGGATGCATTTCTCCGGGCGGCCAGCGGGGGGCGCAGTACCCTGGACCCGGTGGTGACCTCCGCCGGGCTCGGGCTACCTTCCCCGGGCAGCGTGGGGTGGAAATATGGAAGTGTTTTTTTCAGGGGGGAAGACACTTGAACGTGCCCAGGGACGATTCCATAGCCCTGGGCATGAATCCTGGGCTCGAGTGGGTGAAATTTCAAAATATTTTCAAAGTCCCTTTTTCACCGTTTTGATGCATTTCCCCGGGCGGCCAGCGGGGGGCGCCGGTCCCCGGACCCATGCATGACATCCTCCGGGTCAGGGCTACCTTCCGCGGGTGGAGTTGAGTGGAAATATGGAAGTTTTTTTTCCCGGGAGGAATACGCTTGCAAGTGCCCAGGGACACTTCCATGGCCCTGGGCATGAATCCTGGGCTCGAGTGGGTGAAATTTCAAAATATTTTCAAAGTCCTTTTTTCACCGTTTGGATGCATTTCCCCGGGCGGCCAGCGGGGAGCGCCGGTCCCCGGACCCATGCATGACATCCCCCGGGTCAGGGCTACCTTCCGCGGGTGGAGTTGAGTGGAAATATGGAAGTTTTTTTTTCCCGGGAGGAATACGCTTGCAAGTGCCCAGGGACACTTCCATAGCCCTGGGCATGAATCCTGGGCTCGAGTGGGTGAAATTTCAAAATATTTTCAAAGTCCTTTTTTCACCGTTTGGATGCATTTCCCCGGGCGGCCAGCGGGGAGCGCCGGTCCCCGGACCCATGCATGACATCCCCCGGGTCAGGGCTACCTTCCGCGGGTGGAGTTGAGTGGAAATATGGAAGTTTTTTTTTCCTGGGAGGAATACGCTTGCAAGTGCCCAGGGACACTTCCATAGCCCTGGGCATGAATCCTGGGCTCGAGTGGGTGAAATTTCAAAATATTTTCAAAGTCCTTTTTTCACCGTTTGGATGCATTTCTCCGGGCGGCCAGCGGGGTGCGCAGTACCCTGGACCCGGTGGTGACCTCCGCCGGGCTCGGGCTACCTTCTCCGGGCAGCGTGGGGTGGAAATATGGAAGGGTTTTTTTCAGGGGGGAAGATACTTGAACGTGCCCAGGGACAATTCCATAGCCCTGGGCATGAATCCTGGGCTCGAGTGGGTGAAATTTCAAAATATTTTCAAAGTCTTTTTTTCAACGTTTGGATGCAATTCCCCGGGCGGCCAGCGGGGGGCGCCGGTCCCCGGACCCATGCATGACATTCCCCGGGTCATGGCTACCTTCCGCGGGTGGAGTTGGGTGGAAATATGGATGTTTCTTTTTTCCCGGGGGGAATACGCTTGCACGTATCCAGGGACACTTCCATGGCCCTGGGCATGAATCCTGGGCTCGAGTGGGTGAAATTTCAAAATATTTTCAAAATCCTTTTTTCACCGTTTGGATGCATTTCTCCAGGCGGCCAGCGGGGGGCGCAGTACCCCGGACCCGGTGGTGACCTCCCCCGGGCCCGGGCTACCTTCCCCGGGCAGCGTGGGGTGGAAATATGGAAGGGTTTTTTTCAGGGGGGAAGACACTTGAACGTGCCCAGGGACAATTCCATAGCCCTGGGCATGAATCCTGGGCTCGAGTGGGTGAAATTTCAAAATATTTTCAAAGTCCTTTTTTCACCGTTTGGATGCATTTCCCCGGGCGGCCAGCGGGGGGGCACCGGTCCCCGGACCCATGCATGACATCCCCCGGGTCATGGCTACCTTCCGCGGGTGGAGTTGGGTGGAAATATGGATGTTTTTTCCCGGGGGAATACGCTTGCACGTATCCAGGGACACTTCCATGGCCCTGGGCATGAATCCTGGGCTCGAGTGGGTGAAATTTCAAAATATTTTCAAAGTCCTTTTTTCACCGTTTGGATGCATTTCCCCGGGCGGCCAGCGGGGGGCGCCGGTCCCCGGACCCATGCATGACAACCCCCGGGTCAGGGCTACCTTCCGCGTGTGGATTTGGGTGAAAATATGGATGTTTTTTTCCGGAGGGAATACGCTTGCACGTGCCCAGGGACACTTCCATAGCCCTGGGCATGAATCCTGGGCTCGAGTGGGTGATATTTCAAAATATTTTCAAAGTCCTTTTTTCACCGTTTGGATGCATTTCCCCGGGCGGCCAGCGGGGGGCGCCGGTCCCCGGACCCATGCATGACATCCCCCGGGTCAGGGCTACCTTCCGCGTGTAGAGTTGGGTGGAAATATGGATGTTTTTTTTTTCCCGGGGGGAATACGCTTGCACGTGCCCAGGGACACTTCCATAGCCCTGGGCATGAATCCTGGGCTCGAGTGGGTGAAATTTAAAAATATTTTCAAAGTCCTTTTTTCACCGTTTGGATGCATTTCCCCGGGCGGCCAGCGGTGGGGCGCCGGTCCCCGGACCCATGCATGACATCCCCCGGGTCAGGGCTACCTTCCGCGTGTAGAGTTGGGTGGAAATATGGATGTTTTTTTTTTCCCGGGGGGAATACGCTTGCACGTGCCCAGGGACACTTCCATAGCCCTGGGCATGAATCCTGGGCTCGAGTGGGTGAAATTTCAAAATATTTTCAAAGTCCTTTTTTCACCGTTTGGATGCATTTCCCCGGGCGGCCAGCGGGGAGCACCGGTCCCCGGACCCATGCATGACATTCCCCGGGTCATGGCTACCTTCCGCGGGTGGAGTTGGGTGGAATTATGGATGTTTTTTTTTCCCGGGGGGGGAATACGCTTGCACGTGTCCAGGGACACTTCCATGGCCCTGGGCATGAATCCTGGGCTCGAGTGGGTGAAATTTCAAAATATTTTCAAAGTCCTTTTTTCACCGCTTGGATGCATTTCCCCGGGCGGCCAGCGGGGAGCGCCGGTCCTCGGACCCATGCATGACATCCACCGGGTCAGGGCTACCTTCCGCGGGTGGAGTTGGGTGGAAACATGGAAGTTTTTTTTTCCGGGAGGAATACGCTTGCAAGTGCCCAGGGACACTTCCATAGCCCTGGGCATGAATCCTGGGCTCGAGTTGGTGAAATTTCAAAATATTTTCAAAGTCCTTTTTTCACCGTTTGGATGCATTTCTCCGGGCGGCCAGCGGGGGGCGCAGTACCCTGGACCCGGTGGTGACCTCCGCCGGGCTCGGGCTACCTTCCCCGGGCAGCGTGGGGTGGAAATATGGAAGGGTTTTTTTCAGGGGGGAAGACACTTGAACGTGCCCAGGGACGATTCCATAGCCCTGGGCATGAATCCTGGGCTCGAGTGGGTGAAATTTCAAAATATTTTCAAAGTCCTTTTTTCACCGTTTGGATGCATTTCCCCGGGCGGCCAGCGGGGAGCGCCGGTCCTCGGACCCATGCATGACATCCCCCGGGTCATGGCTACCTTCCGCGGGTGGAGTTGGGTGGAAATATGGATGTTTCTTTTTTCCCGGGGGGGAATACGCTTGCACGTGTCCAGGGACACTTCCATGGGCCTGGGCATGAATCCTGGGCTCGAGTGGGTGAAATTTCAAAATATTTTCAAAGTCCTTTTTTCACCGTTTGGATGCATTTCTCCGGGCGGCCAGCGGGGGGGGCGCAGTACCCTGGACCCGGTGGTGACCTCCGCCGGGCTCATGCTACCTTCTCCGGTCAGCGTGGGGTGGAAATATGGAAGGGTTTTTTTCAGCGTGGAAGACACTTGAACGTGCCCAGGGACAAATCCATAGCCCTGGGCATGAATCCTGGGCTCAAGTGGGTGAAATTTCAAAATATTTTCAAAGTCCTTTTTTCACCGTTTGGATACATTTCCCCAGGCGGCCAGCAGGGGGCACCGGTCCCCGGACCCATGCATGACATCCCCCGGGTCATGGCTACCTTCCGCGGGTGGAGTTGGGTGGAAATATGGATGTTTCTTTTTTCCCGGGGGGAATACGCTTGCACGTATCCAGGCACACCTCCATGGCCCTGGGCATGAATCCTGGGCTCGAGTGGATGAAATTTCAAAATATTTTCAAAATCCTTTTTTCACCGTTTGGATGCATTTCTCCAGGAGGCCAGCGGGGGGCGCAGTACCCCGGACCCGGTGGTGACCTTCCCCGGGCAGCGTGGGGTGGAAATATGGAAGGGTTTTTTTCAGGGGGGAAGACACTTGAACGTGCCCAGGGACAATTCCATAGCCCTGGGCATGAATCCTGGGCTCGAGTGGGTGAAATTTCTAAATATTTTCAAAGTCCTTTTTTCACCGTTTGGATGCATTTCCCCGGGCGGCCAGCGGGGGGGCACCGGTCCCCGGACCCATGCATGACATCCCCCGGGTCATGGCTACCTTCCGCGGGTGGAGTTGGGTGGAAATATGGATGTTTTTTTTTCCCGGGGGGAATACGCTTGCACGTATCCAGGGACACTTCCATGGCCCTGGGCATGAATCCTGGGCTCGAGTGGGTGAAATTTCAAAATATTTTCAAAGTCCTTTTTTCACCGTTTGGATGCATTTCCCCGGGCGGCCAGCGGGGGGCGCCGGTCCCCGGACCCATGCATGACATCCCCCGGGTCATGGCTACCTTCCGCGGGTGGAGTTGGGTGGAAATATGGATGTTTTTTTTTCCCGGGGGGAATACGCTTGCACGTATCCAGGGACACTTCCATGGCCCTGGGCATGAATCCTGGGCTCGAGTGGGTGAAATTTCAAAATATTTTCAAAGTCCTTTTTTCACCGTTTGGATACATTTCCCCAGGCGGCCAGCAGGGGGCACCGGTCCCCGGACCCATGCATGACATCCCCCGGGTCATGGCTACCTTCCGCGGGTGGAGTTGGGTGGAAATATGGATGTTTCTTTTTTCCCGGGGGGAATACGCTTGCACGTATCCAGGGACACTTCCATGGCCCTGGGCATGAATCCTGGGCTCGAGTGGGTGAAATTTCAAAATATTTTCAAAATCCTTTTTTCACCGTTTGGATGCATTTCTCCAGGCGGCCAGCGGGGGGCGCAGTACCCCGGACCCGGTGGTGACCTTCCCCGGGCAGCGTGGGGTGGAAATATGGAAGGGTTTTTTTCAGGGGGGAAGACACTTGAACGTGCCCAGGGACAATTCCATAGCCCTGGGCATGAATCCTGGGCTCGAGGGGGTGAAATTTCAAAATATTTTCAAAGTCCTTTTTTCACCGTTTGGATGCATTTCCCCGGGCGGCCAGCGGGGGGGCACCGGTCCCCGGACCCATGCATGACATCCCCCGGGTCATGGCTACCTTCCGCGGGTGGAGTTGGGTGGAAATATGGATGTTTTTTTTTCCAGGGGGGAATACGCTTGCACGTATCCAGGGACACTTCCATGGCCCTGGGCATGAATCCTGGGCTCGAGTGGGTGAAATTTCAAAATATTTTCAAAGTCCTTTTTTCACCGTTTGGATGCATTTTCTTTGGGCGGCCAGCGGGGGGCGCCGGTCCCCGGACCCATGCATGACATCCCCCGGGTCAGGGCTACCTTCCGCGGGTGGAGTTGAGTGGAAATATGGAAGTTTTTTTTTCCCGGGAGGAATACGCTTGCAAGTGCCCAGGGACACTTCCATAGCCCTGGGCATGAATCCTGGGCTCGAGTGGGTGAAATTTCAAAATATTTTCAAAGTCCTTTTTTCACCGTTTGGATGCATTTCTCCGGGCGGCCAGCGGGGTGCGCAGTACCCTGGACCCGGTGGTGACCTCCGCCGGGCTCGGGCTACCTTCTCCGGGCAGCGTGGGGTGGAAATATGGAAGGGTTTTTTTCAGGGGGGAAGATACTTGAACGTGCCCAGGGACAATTCCATAGCCCTGGGCATGAATCCTGGGCTCGAGTGGGTGAAATTTCAAAATATTTTCAAAGTCTTTTTTTCACCGTTTGGATGCATTTCCCCGGGCGGCCAGCGGGGGGCGCCGGTCCCCGGACCCATGCATGACATTCCCCGGGTCATGGCTACCTTCCGCGGGTGGAGTTGGGTGGAAATATGGATGTTTTTTTTTTCCCGGGGGGGAATACGCTTGCACGTGTCCAGGGACACTTCCATGGGCCTGGGCATGAATCCTGGGCTCGAGTGGGTGAAATTTCAAAATATTTTCAAAGTCCTTTTTTCACCGTTTGGATGCATTTCTCCGGGCGGCCAGCGGGGGGGGGCGCAGTACCCTGGACCCGGTGGTGACCTCCGCCGGGCTCATGCTACCTTCTCCGGTCAGCGTGGGGTGGAAATATGGAAGGGTTTTTTTCAGCGTGGAAGACACTTGAACGTGCCCAGGGACAAATCCATAGCCCTGGGCATGAATCCTGGGCTCAAGTGGGTGAAATTTCAAAATATTTTCAAAGTCCTTTTTTCACCGTTTGGATGCATTTCTCCGGGCGGCCAGCGGGGTGCGCAGTACCCTGGACCCGGTGGTGACCTCCGCCGGGCTCGGGCTACCTTCTCCGGGCAGCGTGGGGTGGAAATATGGAAGGGTTTTTTTCAGGGGGGAAGATACTTGAACGTGCCCAGGGACAATTCCATAGCCCTGGGCATGAATCCTGGGCTCGAGTGGGTGAAATTTCAAAATATTTTCAAAGTCTTTTTTTCACCGTTTGGATGCATTTCCCCGGGCGGCCAGCGGGGGGCGCCGGTCCCCGGACCCATGCATGACATTCCCCGGGTCATGGCTACCTTCCGCGGGTGGAGTTGGGTGGAAATATGGATGTTTTTTTTCCCGGGGGGGAATACGCTTGCACGTGTCCAGGGACACTTCCATGGGCCTGGGCATGAATCCTGGGCTCGAGTGGGTGAAATTTCAAAATATTTTCAAAGTCCTTTTTTCACCGTTTGGATGCATTTCTCCGGGCGGCCAGCGGGGGGGGCGCAGTACCCTGGACCCGGTGGTGACCTCCGCCCGGCTCATGCTACCTTCTCCGGTCAGCGTGTGGTGGAAATATGGAAGGGTTTTTTTCAGCGTGGAAGACACTTGAACGTGCCCAGGGACAAATTCATAGCCCTGGGCATGAATCCTGGGCTCAAGTGGGTGAAATTTCAAAATATTTTCAAAGTCCTTTTTTCACCGTTTGGATACATTTCCCCAGGCGGCCAGCAGGGGGCACCGGTCCCCGGACCCATGCATGACATCCCCCGGGTCATGGCTACCTTCCGCGGGTGGAGTTGGGTGGAAATATGGAAGTTTTTTTTTCCCGGGAGGAAAACGCTTGCAAGTGCCCAGGGACACTTCCATAGCCCTGGGCATGAATCCTGGGCTCGAGTGGGTGAAATTTCAAAATATTTTCAAAGTCCTTTTTTCACCGTTTGGATGCATTTCTCCGGGCGGCCAGCGGGGGGCGCAGTACCCCGGACCCGGTGGTGACCTTCCCCGGGCAGCGTGGGGTGGAAATATGGAAGGGTTTTTTTCAGGGGGGAAGACACTTGAACGTGCCCAGGGACAATTCCATAGCCCTGGGCATGAATCCTGGACTCGAGTGGGTGAAATTTCAAAATATTTTCAAAGTCCTTTTTTCACCGTTTGGATGCATTTCTCCGGGCGGCCAGCGGGGTGCGCAGTACCCTGGACCCGGTGGTGACCTCCGCCGGGCTTGGGCTACCTTCTCCGGGCAGCGTGGGGTGGAAATATGGAAGGGTTTTTTTCAGGGGGGAAGATACTTGAACGTGCCCAGGGACAATTCCATAGCCCTGGGCATGAATCCTGGGCTCGAGTGGGTGAAATTTCAAAATATTTTCAAAGTCTTTTTTTCACCGTTTGGATGCATTTCCCCGGGCGGCCAGCGGGGGGCGCCGGTCCCCGGACCCATGCATGACATTCCCCGGGTCATGGCTACCTTCCGCGGGTGGAGTTGGGTGGAAATATGGATGTTTTTTTTTTCCCGGGGGGGAATACGCTTGCACGTGTCCAGGGACACTTCCATGGGCCTGGGCATGAATCCTGGGCTCGAGTGGGTGAAATTTCAAAATATTTTCAAAGTCCTTTTTTCACCGTTTGGATGCATTTCTCCGGGCGGCCAGCGGGGGGGGCGCAGTACCCTGGACCCGGTGGTGACCTCCGCCGGGCTCATGCTACCTTCTCCGGTCAGCGTGGGGTGGAAATATGGAAGGGTTTTTTTCAGCGTGGAAGACACTTGAACGTGCCCAGGGACAAATCCATAGCCCTGGGCATGAATCCTGGGCTCAAGTGGGTGAAATTTCAAAAATTTTTCAAAGTCCTTTTTTCACCGTTTGGATGCATTTCTCCGGGCGGCCAGCGGGGTGCGCAGTACCCTGGACCCGGTGGTGACCTCCGCCGGGCTCGGGCTACCTTCTCCGGGCAGCGTGGGGTGGAAATATGGAAGGGTTTTTTTCAGGGGGGAAGATACTTGAACGTGCCCAGGGACAATTCCATAGCCCTGGGCATGAATCCTGGGCTCGAGTGGGTGAAATTTCAAAATATTTTCAAAGTCTTTTTTTCACCGTTTGGATGCATTTCCCCGGGCGGCCAGCGGGGGGCGCCGGTCCCCGGACCCATGCATGACATTCCCCGGGTCATGGCTACCTTCCGCGGGTGGGGTTGGGTGGAAATATGGATGTTTTTTTTTCCCAGGGGGGAATACGCTTGCACGTGTCCAGGGACACTTCCATGGGCCTGGGCATGAATCCTGGGCTCGAGTGGGTGAAATTTCAAAATATTTTCAAAGTCCTTTTTTCACCGTTTGGATGCATTTCTCCGGGCGGCCAGCGGGGGGGCGCAGTACCCTGGACCCGGTGGTGACCTCCGCCGGGCTCATGCTACCTTCTCCGGTCAGCGTGGGGTGGAAATATGGAAGGGTTTTTTTCAGCGTGGAAGACACTTGAACGTGCCCAGGGACAAATCCATAGCCCTGGGCATGAATCCTGGGCTCAAGTGGGTGAAATTTCAAAATATTTTCAAAGTCCTTTTTTCACCGTTTGGATACATTTCCCCAGGCGGCCAGCAGGGGGCACCGGTCCCCGGACCCATGCATGACATCCCCCGGGTCATGGCTACCTTCCGCGGGTGGAGTTGGGTGGAAATATGGATGTTTCTTTTTTCCCGGGGGGAATACGCTTGCACGTATCCAGGGACACTTCCATGGCCCTGGGCATGAATCCTGGGCTCGAGTGGGTGAAATGTCAAAATATTTTCAAAATCCTTTTTTCACCGTTTGGATGCATTTCTCCAGGCGGCCAGCGGGGGGCGCAGTACCCCGGACCCGGTGGTGACCTTCCCCGGGCAGCGTGGGGTGGAAATATGGAAGGGTTTTTTTCAGGGGGGAAGACACTTGAACGTGCCCAGAGACAATTCCATAGCCCTGGGCATGAATCCTGGGCTCGAGTGGGTGAAATTTCAAAATATTTTCAAAGTCCTTTTTTCACCATTTGGATGCATTTCCCCGGGCGGCCAGCGGGGGGGCACCGGTCCCCGGACCCATGCATGACATCCCCCGGGTCATGGCTACCTTCCGCGGGTGGAGTTGGGTGGAAATATGGATGTTTTTTTTTCCCGGGGGGAATACGCTTGCACGTATCCAGGGACACTTCCATGGCCCTGGGCATGAATCCTGGGCTCGAGTGGGTGAAATTTCAAAATATTTTCAAAGTCCTTTTTTCACCGTTTGGATGCATTTCCCCGGGCGGCCAGCGGGGGGCGCCGGTCCCCGGACCCATGCATGACATCCCCCGGGTCAGGGCTACCTTCCGCGGGTGGAGTTGAGTGGAAATATGGAAGTTTTTTTTTCCCGGGAGGAATACGCTTGCAAGTGCCCAGGGACACTTCCATAGCCCTGGGCATGAATCCTGGGCTCGAGTGGGTGAAATTTCAAAATATTTTCAAAGTCCTTTTTTCACCGTTTGGATGCATTTCTCCGGGCGGCCAGCGGGGTGCGCAGTACCCTGGACCCGGTGGTGACCTCCGCCGGGCTCGGGCTACCTTCTCCGGGCAGCGTGGGGTGGAAATATGGAAGGGTTTTTTTCAGGGGGGAAGATACTTGAACGTGCCCAGGGACAATTCCATAGCCCTGGGCATGAATCCTGGGCTCGAGTGGGTGAAATTTCAAAATATTTTCAAAGTCTTTTTTTCACCGTTTGGATGCATTTCCCCGGGCGGCCAGCGGGGGGCGCCGGTCCCCGGACCCATGCATGACATTCCCCGGGTCATGGCTACCTTCCGCGGGTGGAGTTGGGTGGAAATATGGATGTTTTTTTTTTCCCGGGGGGGAATACGCTTGCACGTGTCCAGGGACACTTCCATGGGCCTGGGCATGAATCCTGGGCTCGAGTGGGTGAAATTTCAAAATATTTTCAAAGTCCTTTTTTCACCGTTTGGATGCATTTCTCCGGGCGGCCAGCGGGGGGGGGGGGGGCGCAGTACCCTGGACCCGGTGGTGACCTCCGCCGGGCTCATGCTACCTTCTCCGGTCAGCGTGGGGTGGAAATATGGAAGGGTTTTTTTCAGCGTGGAAGACACTTGAACGTGCCCAGGGACAAATCCATAGCCCTGGGCATGAATCCTGGGCTCAAGTGGGTGAAATTTCAAAATATTTTCAAAGTCCTTTTTTCACCGTTTGGATACATTTCCCCAGGCGGCCAGCAGGGGGCACCGGTCCCCGGACCCATGCATGACATCCCCCGGGTCATGGCTACCTTCCGCGGGTGGAGTTGGGTGGAAATATGGATGTTTCTTTTTTCCCGGGGGGAATATGCTTGCACGTATCCAGGGACACTTCCATGGCCCTGGGCATGAATCCTGGGCTCGAGTGGGTGAAATTTCAAAATATTTTCAAAATCCTTTTTTCACCGTTTGGATGCATTTCTCCAGGCGGCCAGCGGGGGGCGCAGTACCCCGGACCCGGTGGTGACCTTCCCCGGGCAGCGTGGGGTGGAAATATGGAAGGGTTTTTTTTCAGGGGGGAAGACACTTGAACGTGCCCAGGGACAATTCCATAGCCCTGGGCATGAATCCTGGGCTCGAGTGGGTGAAATTTCAAAATATTTTCAAAGTCCTTTTTTCACCGTTTGGATGCATTTCCCCGGGCGGCCAGCGGGGGGGCACCGGTCCCCGGACCCATGCATGACATCCCCCGGGTCATGGCTACCTTCCGCGGGTGGAGTTGGGTGGAAATATGGATGTTTTTTTTTCCCGGGGGGAATACGCTTGCACGTATCCAGGGACACTTCCATGGCCCTGGGCATGAATCCTGGGCTCGAGTGGGTGAAATTTCAAAATATTTTCAAAGTCCTTTTTTCACCGTTTGGATGCATTTCCCCGGGCGGCCAGCGGGGGGCGCCGGTCCCCGGACCCATGCATGACATCCCCCGGGTCAGGGCTACCTTCCGCGTGTAGAGTTGGGTGGAAATATGGATGTTTTTTTTTTCCCGGGGGGAATACGCTTGCACGTGCCCAGGGACACTTCCATAGCCCTGGGCATGAATCCTGGGCTCGAGTGGGTGAAATTTCAAAATATTTTCAGTCCTTTTTTCACCGTTTGGATGCATTTCCCCGGGCGGCCAGTGGGGGGCGCCGGTCCCCGGACCCAAGCATGACATCCCCCGGGTCAGGGCTACCTTCTGCATGTTTAGTTGGGTGGAAATATGGATGTTTTTTTTCCGGGGGGAATACGCTTGCACGTGCCCAGGGACACTTCCATAGCCCTGGGCATGAATCCTGGGCTCGAGTGGGTGAAATTTCAAAATATTTTCAAAGTCCTTTTTTCACCGTTTGGATGCATTTCCCCGGGCGGCCAGCGGGGGGCGCCGGTCCCCGGACCCATGCATGACATCCCCCGGGTCAGGGCTACCTTCCGCGTGTTTAGTTGGGTGGAAATATGGATGTTTTTTTTCCGGGGGGAATACGCTTGCACGTGCCCAGGGACACTTCCATAGCCCTGGGCATGAATCCTGGGCTCGAGTGGGTGAAATTTCAAAATATTTTCAAAGTCCTTTTTTCACCGTTTGGATGCATTTCCCCGGGCGGCCAGCGGGGGGCGCCGGTCCCCGGACCCATGCATGACAACCCCCGGGTCAGGGCTACCTTCCGCGTGTGGATTTGGGTGAAAATATGGATGTTTTTTTCCGGAGGGAATACGCTTGCACGTGCCCAGGGACACTTCCATAGCCCTGGGCATGAATCCTGGGCTCGAGTGGGTGATATTTCAAAATATTTTCAAAGTCCTTTTTTCACCGTTTGGATGCATTTCCCCGGGCGGCCAGCGGGGAGCGCCGGTCCCCGGACCCATGCATGACATCCCCCGGGTCAGGGCTACCTTCCGCGGGTGGAGTTGAGTGGAAATATGGAAGTTTTTTTTTTCCCGGGAGGAATACGCTTGCAAGTGCCCAGGGACACTTCCATAGCCCTGGGCATGAATCCTGGGCTCGAGTGGGTGAAATTTCAAAATATTTTCAAAGTCCTTTTTTCACCGTTTGGATGCATTTCCCCGGGCGGCCAGCGGGAAGCGCCGGTCCCTGGACCCATGCATGACATCCCCCTAGTCAGGGCTACCTTCCCCGGGTGGAGTTGAGTAGAAATATGGAAGTTTTTTTTTTCCCGGGAGGAATACGCTTGCAAGTGCCCAGGGACATTTCCATAGCCCTGGGCATGAATCCTGGGCTCGAGTGGGTGAAATTTCAAAATATTTTCAAAGTCCTTTTTTCACCATTTGGATGCATTTCCCCGGGCGGCCAGCGGGGAGCGCCGGTCCTCGGACCCATGCATGACATCCCCCGGGTCAGGGCTACCTTCCGCGGGTGGAGTTGGGTGGAAATATGGAAGTTTTTTTTTTCCGGGAGGAATACGCTTGCAAGTGCCCAGGGACACTTCCATAGCCCTGGGCATGAATCCTGGGCTCGAGTTGGTGAAATTTCAAAATATTTTCAAAGTCCTTTTTTCACCGTTTGGATGCATTTCTCCGGGCGGCCAGCGGGGGGCGCAGTACCCTGGACCCGGTGGTGACCTCCGCCGGGCTCGGGCTACCTTCCCCGGGCAGCGTGGGGTGGAAATATGGAAGTGTTTTTTTCAGGGGGGAAGACACTTGAACGTGCCCAGGGACGATTCCATAGCCCTGGGCATGAATCCTGGGCTCGAGTGGGTGAAATTTCAAAATATTTTCAAAGTCCCTTTTTCACCGTTTTGATGCATTTCCCCGGGCGGCCAGCGGGGGGCGCCGGTCCCCGGACCCATGCATGACATCCTCCGGGTCAGGGCTACCTTCCGCGGGTTGAGTTGAGTGGAAATATGGAAGTTTTTTTTTCCCGGGAGGAATACGCTTGCAAGTGCCCAGGGACACTTCCATGGCCCTGGGCATGAATCCTGGGCTCGAGTGGGTGAAATTTCAAAATATTTTCAAAGTCCTTTTTTCACCGTTTGGATGCATTTCTCCAGGCGGCCAGCGGGGGGCGCAGTACCCCGGACCCGGTGGTGACCTCCCCCGGGCCCGGGCTACCTTCCCCGGGCAGCGTGGGGTGGAAATATGGAAGGGTTTTTTTCAGGGGGGAAGACACTTGAACGTGCCCAGGGACAATTCCATAGCCCTGGGCATGAATCCTGGGCTCGAGTGGGTGAAATTTCAAAATATTTTCAAAGTCCTTTTTTCACCGTTTGGATGCATTTCCCCGGGCGGCCAGCGGGGGGGCACCGGTCCCCGGACCCATGCATGACATCCCCCGGGTCATGGCTACCTTCCGCGGGTGGAGTTGGGTGGAAATATGGATGTTTTTTTCCCGGGGGAATACGCTTGCACGTATCCAGGGACACTTCCATGGCCCTGGGCATGAATCCTGGGCTCGAGTGGGTGAAATTTCAAAATATTTTCAAAGTCCTTTTTTCACCGTTTGGATGCATTTCCCCGGGCGGCCAGCGGGGGGCGCCGGTCCCCGGACCCATGCATGACAACCCCCGGGTCAGGGCTACCTTCCGCGTGTGGATTTGGGTGAAAATATGGATGTTTTTTTCCGGAGGGAATACGCTTGCACGTGCCCAGGGACACTTCCATAGCCCTGGGCATGAATCCTGGGCTCGAGTGGGTGATATTTCAAAATATTTTCAAAGTCCTTTTTTCACCGTTTGGATGCATTTCCCCGGGCGGCCAGCGGGGGGCGCCGGTCCCCGGACCCATGCATGACATCCCCCGGGTCAGGGCTACCTTCCGCGTGTAGAGTTGGGTGGAAATATGGATGTTTTTTTTTTCCCGGGGGGAATACGCTTGCACGTGCCCAGGGACACTTCCATAGCCCTGGGCATGAATCCTGGGCTCGAGTGGGTGAAATTTAAAAATATTTTCAAAGTCCTTTTTTCACCGTTTGGATGCATTTCCCCAGGCGGCCAGCGGTGGGGCGCCGGTCCCCGGACCCATGCATGACATCCCCCGGGTCAGGGCTACCTTCCGCGTGTAGAGTTGGGTGGAAATATGGATGTTTTTTTTTTCCCGGGGGGAATACGCTTGCACGTGCCCAGGGACACTTCCATAGCCCTGGGCATGAATCCTGGGCTCGAGTGGGTGAAATTTCAAAATATTTTCAAAGTCCTTTTTTCACCGTTTGGATGCATTTCCCCGGGCGGCCAGCGGGGAGCACCGGTCCCCGGACCCATGCATGACATTCCCCGGGTCATGGCTACCTTCCGCGGGTGGAGTTGGGTGGAATTATGGATGTTTTTTTTTCCCGGGGGGGAATACGCTTGCACGTGTCCAGGGACACTTCCATGGCCCTGGGCATGAATCCTGGGCTCGAGTGGGTGAAATTTCAAAATATTTTCAAAGTCCTTTTTTCACCGCTTGGATGCATTTCCCCGGGCGGCCAGCGGGGAGCGCCGGTCCTCGGACCCATGCATGACATCCACCGGGTCAGGGCTACCTCCCGCGGGTGGAGTTAGGTGGAAACATGGAAGTTTTTTTTTCCGGGAGGAATACGCTTGCAAGTGCCCAGGGACACTTCCATAGCCCTGGGCATGAATCCTGGGCTCGAGTTGGTGAAATTTCAAAATATTTTCAAAGTCCTTTTTTCACCGTTTGGATGCATTTCTCCGGGCGGCCAGCGGGGGGCGCAGTACCCTGGACCCGGTGGTGACCTCCGCCGGGCTCGGGCTACCTTCCCCGGGCAGCGTGGGGTGGAAATATGGAAGGGGTTTTTTTCAGGGGGGAAGACACTTGAACGTGCCCAGGGACGATTCCATAGCCCTGGGCATGAATCCTGGGCTCGAGTGGGTGAAATTTCAAAATATTTTCAAAGTCCCTTTTTCACCGTTTTGATGCATTTCCCCGGGCGGCCAGCGGGGGGCGCCGGTCCCCGGACCCATGCATGACATCCCCCGGGTCAGGGCTACCTTCCGCGGGTGGAGTTGAGTGGAAATATGGAAGTTTTTTTTCCCGGGAGGAATACGCTTTCAAGTGCCCAGGGACACTTCCATAGCCCTGGGCATGAATCCTGGGCTCGAGTGGGTGAAATTTCAAAATATTTTCAAAGTCCTTTTTTCACCGTTTGGATGCATTTCCCCGGGCGGCCAGCGGGGAGCGCCGGTCCCCGGACCCATGCATGACATCCCCCGGGTCAGGGCTACCTTCCGCGGGTGGAGTTGAGTGGAAATATGGAAGTTTTTTTTCCCGGGAGGAATACGCTTTCAAGTGCCCAGGGACACTTCCATAGCCCTGGGCATGAATCCTGGGCTCGAGTGGGTGAAATTTCAAAATATTTTCAAAGTCCTTTTTTCACCGTTTGGATGCATTTCTCCGGGCGGCCAGCGGGGTGCGCAGTACCCTGGACCCGGTGGTGACCTCCGCCGGGCTCGGGCTACCTTCTCCGGGCAGCGTGGGGTGGAAATATGGAAGGGTTTTTTTCAGGGGGGAAGATACTTGAACGTGCCCAGGGACAATTCCATAGCCCTGGGCATGAATCCTGGGCTCGAGTGGGTGAAATTTCAAAATATTTTCAAAGTCTTTTTTTCACCGTTTGGATGCATTTCCCCGGGCGGCCAGCGGGGGGCGCCGGTCCCCGGACCCATGCATGACATTCCCCGGGTCATGGCTACCTTCCGCGGGTAGAGTTGGGTGGAAATATGGATGTTTTTTTTTTCCCGGGGGGGAATACGCTTGCACGTGTCCAGGGACACTTCCATGGGCCTGGGCATGAATCCTGGGCTCGAGTGGGTGAAATTTCAAAATATTTTCAAAGTCCTTTTTTCACCGTTTGGATGCATTTCTCCGGGCGGCCAGCGGGGGGGGCGCAGTACCCTGGACCCGGTGGTGACCTCCGCCGGGCTCATGCTACCTTCTCCAGTCAGCGTGGGGTGGAAATATGGAAGGGTTTTTTTCAGCGTGGAAGACACTTGAACGTGCCCAGGGACAAATCCATAGCCCTGGGCATGAATCCTGGGCTCAAGTGGGTGAAATTTAAAAATATTTTCAAAGTCCTTTTTTCACCGTTTGGATACATTTCCCCAGGCGGCCAGCAGGGGGCACCGGTCCCCGGACCCATGCATGACATCCCCCGGGTCATGGCTACCTTCCGCGGGTGGAGTTGGGTGGAAATATGGATGTTTCTTTTTTCCCGGGGGGAATACGCTTGCACGTATCCAGGGACACTTCCATGGCCCTGGGCATGAATCCTGGGCTCGAGTGGGTGAAATTTCAAAATATTTTCAAAGTCCTTTTTTCACCGTTTGGATGCATTTCCCCGGGCGGCCAGCGGTGGGGCGCCGGTCCCCGGACCCATGCATGACATCCCCCGGGTCAGGGCTACCTTCCGCGTGTAGAGTTGGGTGGAAATATGGATGTTTTTTTTTTCCCGGGGGGAATACGCTTGCACGTGCCCAGGGACACTTCCATAGCCCTGGGCATGAATCCTGGGCTCGAGTGGGTGAAATTTCAAAATATTTTCAAAGTCCTTTTTTCACCGTTTGGATGCATTTCCTCGGGCGGCCAGCGGGGAGCACCGGTCCCCGGACCCATGCATGACATTCCCCGGGTCATGGCTACCTTCCGCGGGTGGAGTTGGGTGGAATTATGGATGTTTTTTTTTCCCGGGGGGGAATACGCTTGCACGTGTCCAGGGACACTTCCATGGCCCTGGGCATGAATCCTGGGCTCGAGTGGGTGAAATTTCAAAATATTTTCAAAGTCCTTTTTTCACCGTTTGGATGCATTTCCCCGGGCGGCCAGCGGGGAGCGCCGGTCCCCGGACCCATGCATGACATCCCACGGGTCAGGGCTACCTTCCGCGGGTGGAGTTGAGTGGAAATATGGAAGTTTTTTTTTCCCGGGAGGAATACGCTTGCAAGTGCCCAGGGACACTTCCATAGCCCTGGGCATGAATCCTGGGCTCGAGTGGGTGAAATTTCAAAATATTTTCAAAGTCCTTTTTTCACCGTTTGGATGCATTTCCCCGGGCGGCCAGCGGGGAGCGCCGGTCCCTGGACCCATGCATGACATCCCCCTAGTCAGGGCTACCTTCCGCGGGTGGAGTTGAGTGGAAATATGGAAGTTTTTTTTTTCCCGGGAGGAATACGCTTGCAAGTGCCCAGGGACACTTCCATAGCCCTGGGCATGAATCCTGGGCTCGAGTGGGTGAAATTTCAAAATATTTTCAAAGTCCTTTTTTCACCGTTTGGATGCATTTCCCCGGGCGGCCAGCGGGGAGCGCCGGTCCTCGGACCCATGCATGACATCCCCCGGGTCAGGGCTACCTTCCGCGGGTGGAGTTGGGTGGAAATATGGAAGTTTTTTTTTCCGGGAGGAATACGCTTGCAAGTGCCCAGGGACACTTCCATAGCCCTGGGCATGAATCCTGGGCTCGAGTTGGTGAAATTTCAAAATATTTTCAAAGTCCTTTTTTCACCGTTTGGATGCATTTCTCCGGGCGGCCAGCGGGGGGCGCAGTACCCTGGACCCGGTGGTGACCTCCGCCGGGCTCGGGCTACCTTCCCCGGGCAGCGTGGGGTGGAAATATGGAAGGGGTTTTTTCAGGGGGGAAGACACTTGAACATGCCCAGGGACGATTCCATAGCCCTGGGCATGAATCCTGGGCTCGAGTGGGTGAAATTTCAAAATATTTTCAAAGTCCCTTTTTCACCGTTTTGATGCATTTCACCGGGCGGCCAGCGGGGGGCGCCGGTCCCCGGACCCATGCATGACATCCTCCGGGTCAGGGCTACCTTCCGCGGGTGGAGTTGAGTGGAAATATGGAAGTTTTTTTTTTTTCCGGGAGGAATACGCTTGCAAGTGCCCAGGGACACTTCCATGGCCCTGGGCATGAATCCTGGGCTCGAGTGGGTGAAATTTCAAAATATTTTCAAAGTCCTTTTTTCACCGTTTGGATGCATTTCCCCGGGCGGCCAGCGGGGAGCGCCGGTCCCCGGACCCATGCATGACATCCCCCGGGTCAGGGCTACCTTCCGCGGGTGGAGTTGAGTGGAAATATGGAAGTTTTTTTTTCCCGGGAGGAATACGCTTTCAAGTGCCCAGGGACACTTCCATAGCCCTGGGCATGAATCCTGGGCTCGAGTGGGTGAAATTTCAAAATATTTTCAAAGTCCTTTTTTCACCGTTTGGATGCATTTCTCCGGGCGGCCAGCGGGGTGCGCAGTACCCTGGACCCGGTGGTGACCTCCGCCGGGCTCGGGCTACCTTCTCCGGGCAGCGTGGGGTGGAAATATGGAAGGGCTTTTTTCAGGGGGGAAGATACTTGAACGTGCCCAGGGACAATTCCATAGCCCTGGGCATGAATCCTGGGCTCGAGTGGGTGAAATTTCAAAATATTTTCAAAGTCTTTTTTTCACCGTTTGGATGCATTTCCCCGGGCGGCCAGCGGGGGGCGCCGGTCCCCGGACCCATGCATGACATTCCCCGGGTCATGGCTACCTTCCGCGGGTAGAGTTGGGTGGAAATATGGATGTTTTTTTTTTTCCCGGGGGGGAATACGCTTGCACGTGTCCAGGGACACTTCCATGGGCCTGGGCATGAATCCTGGGCTCGAGTGGGTGAAATTTCAAAATATTTTCAAAGTCCTTTTTTCACCGTTTGGATGCATTTCTCCGGGCGGCCAGCGGGGGGGGCGCAGTACCCTGGACCCGGTGGTGACCTCCGCCGGGCTCATGCTACCTTCTCCAGTCAGCGTGGGGTGGAAATATGGAAGGGTTTTTTTCAGCGTGGAAGACACTTGAACGTGCCCAGGGACAAATCCATAGCCCTGGGCATGAATCCTGGGCTCAAGTGGGTGAAATTTAAAAATATTTTCAAAGTCCTTTTTTCACCGTTTGGATACATTTCCCAAGGCGGCCAGCAGGGGGCACCGGTCCCCGGACCCATGCATGACATCCCCCGGGTCATGGCTACCTTCCGCGGGTGGAGTTGGGTGGAAATATGGATGTTTCTTTTTTCCCGGGGGGAATACGCTTGCACGTATCCAGGGACACTTCCATGGCCCTGGGCATGAATCCTGGGCTCGAGTGGGTGAAATTTCAAAATATTTTCAAAGTCCTTTTTTCACCGTTTGGATGCATTTCCCCGGGCGGCCAGCGGTGGGGCGCCGGTCCCCGGACCCATGCATGACATCCCCCGGGTCAGGGCTACCTTCCGCGTGTAGAGTTGGGTGGAAATATGGATGTTTTTTTTTTCCCGGGGGGAATACGCTTGCACGTGCCCAGGGACACTTCCATAGCCCTGGGCATGAATCCTGGGCTCGAGTGGGTGAAATTTCAAAATATTTTCAAAGTCCTTTTTTCACCGTTTGGATGCATTTCCTCGGGCGGCCAGCGGGGAGCACCGGTCCCCGGACCCATGCATGACATTCCCCGGGTCATGGCTACCTTCCGCGGGTGGAGTTGGGTGGAATTATGGATGTTTTTTTTTCCCGGGGGGGAATACGCTTGCACGTGTCCAGGGACACTTCCATGGCCCTGGGCATGAATCCTGGGCTCGAGTGGGTGAAATTTCAAAATATTTTCAAAGTCCTTTTTTCACCGTTTGGATGCATTTCCCCGGGCGGCCAGCGGGGAGCGCCGGTCCCCGGACCCATGCATGACATCCCACGGGTCAGGGCTACCTTCCGCGGGTGGAGTTGAGTGGAAATATGGAAGTTTTTTTTCCCGGGAGGAATACGCTTGCAAGTGCCCAGGGACACTTCCATAGCCCTGGGCATGAATCCTGGGCTCGAGTGGGTGAAATTTCAAAATATTTTCAAAGTCCTTTTTTCACCGTTTGGATGCATTTCCCTGGGCGGCCAGCGGGGAGCGCCGGTCCCTGGACCCATGCATGACATCCCCCTAGTCAGGGCTACCTTCCGCGGGTGGAGTTGAGTGGAAATATGGAAGTTTTTTTTTTCCCGGGAGGAATACGCTTGCAAGTGCCCAGGGACACTTCCATAGCCCTGGGCATGAATCCTGGGCTCGAGTGGGTGAAATTTCAAAATATTTTCAAAGTCCTTTTTTCACCGTTTGGATGCATTTCCCCGGGCGGCCAGCGGGGAGCGCCGGTCCTCGGACCCATGCATGACATCCCCCGGGTCAGGGCTACCTTCCGCGGGTGGAGTTGGGTGGAAATATGGAAGTTTTTTTTTTCCGGGAGGAATACGCTTGCAAGTGCCCAGGGACACTTCCATAGCCCTGGGCATGAATCCTGGGCTCGAGTTGGTGAAATTTCAAAATATTTTCAAAGTCCTTTTTTCACCGTTTGGATGCATTTCTCCGGGCGGCCAGCGGGGGGCGCAGTACCCTGGACCCGGTGGTGACCTCCGCCGGGCTCGGGCTACCTTCCCCGGGCAGCGTGGGGTGGAAATATGGAAGGGTTTTTTTCAGGGGGGAAGACACTTGAACGTGCCCAGGGACGATTCCATAGCCCTGGGCATGAATCCTGGGCTCGAGTGGGTGAAATTTCAAAATATTTTCAAAGTCCCTTTTTCACCGTTTTGATGCATTTCACCGGGCGGCCAGCGGGGGGCGCCGGTCCCCGGACCCATGCATGACATCCTCCGGGTCAGGGCTACCTTCCGCGGGTGGAGTTGAGTGGAAATATGGAAGTTTTTTTTCCCGGGAGGAATACGCTTGAAAGTGCCCAGGGACACTTCCATGGCCCTGGGCATGAATCCTGGGCTCGAGTGGGTGAAATTTCAAAATATTTTCAAAGTCCTTTTTTCACCGTTTGGATGCATTTCCCCGGGCGGCCAGCGGGGAGCGCCGGTCCCCGGACCCATGCATGACATCCCCCGGGTCAGGGCTACCTTCCGCGGGTGGAGTTGAGTGGAAATATGGAAGTTTTTTTTTCCCGGGAGGAATACGCTTGCAAGTGCCCAGGGACACTTCCATGGCCCTGGGCATGATTCCTGGGCTCGAGTGGGTGAAATTTCAAAATATTTTCAAAGTCCTTTTTTCACCGTTTGGATGCATTTCCCCGGGCGGCCAGCGGGGAGCGCCGGTCCCCGGACCCATGCATGACATCCCCCGGGTCAGGGCTACCTTCCGCGGGTGGAGTTGAGTGGAAATATGGAAGTTTTTTTTTCCCGGGAGGAATACGCTTGCAAGTGCCCAGGGACACTTCCATAGCCCTGGGCATGAATCCTGGGCTCGAGTGGGTGAAATTTCAAAATATTTTCAAAGTCCTTTTTTCACCGTTTGGATGCATTTCTCCGGGCGGCCAGCGGGGTGCGCAGTACCCTGGACCCGGTGGTGACCTCCGCCGGGCTCGGGCTACCTTCTCCGGGCAGCGTGGGGTGGAAATATGGAAGGGTTTTTTTCAGGGGGGAAGATACTTGAACGTGCCCAGGGACAATTCCATAGCCCTGGGCATGAATCCTGGGCTCGAGTGGGTGAAATTTCAAAATATTTTCAAAGTCTTTTTTTCACCGTTTGGATGCATTTCCCCGGGCGGCCAGCGGGGGGCGCCGGTCCCCGGACCCATGCATGACATTCCCCGGGTCATGGCTACCTTCCGCGGGTGGAGTTGGGTGGAAATATGGATGTTTTTTTTTTCCCGGGGGGGAATACGCTTGCACGTGTCCAGGGACACTTCCATGGGCCTGGGCATGAATCCTGGGCTCGAGTTGGTGAAATTTCAAAATATTTTCAAAGTCCTTTTTTCACCGTTTGGATGCATTTCTCCGGGCGGCCAGCGGGGGGGGGGGCGCAGTACCCTGGACCCGGTGGTGACCTCCGCCGGGCTCATGCTACCTTCTCCAGTCAGCGTGGGGTGGAAATATGGAAGGGTTTTTTTTCAGCGTGGAAGACACTTGAACGTGCCCAGGGACAAATCCATAGCCCTGGGCATGAGACCTGGGCTCAAGTGGGTGAAATTTAAAAATATTTTCAAAGTCCTTTTTTCACCGTTTGGATACATTTCCTCAGGCGGCCAGCAGGGGGCACCGGTCCCCGGACCCATGCATGACATCCCCAGGGTCATGGCTACCTTCCGCGGGTGGAGTTGGGTGGAAATATGGATGTTTCTTTTTTCCCGGGGGGAATACGCTTGCACGTATCCAGGGACACTTCCATGGCCCTGGGCATGAATCCTGGGCTCGAGTGGGTGAAATTTCAAAATATTTTCAAAGTCCTTTTTTCACCGTTTGGATGCATTTCCCCGGTCGGCCAGCGGTGGGGCGCCGGTCCCCGGACCCATGCATGACATCCCCCGGGTCAGGGCTACCTTCCGCGTGTAGAGTTGGGTGGAAATATGGATGTTTTTTTTTTCCCGGGGGGAATACGCTTGCACGTGCCCAGGGACACTTCCATAGCCCTGGGCATGAATCCTGGGCTCGAGTGGGTGAAATTTCAAAATATTTTCAAAGTCCTTTTTTCACCGTTTGGATGCATTTCCCCGGGCGGCCAGCGGGGAGCACCGGTCCCCGGACCCATGCATGACATTCCCCGGGTCATGGCTACCTTCCGCGGGTGGAGTTGGGTGGAATTATGGATGTTTTTTTTTCCCGGGGGGGAATACGCTTGCACGTGTCCAGGGACACTTCCATGGCCCTGGGCATGAATCCTGGGCTCGAGTGGGTGAAATTTCAAAATATTTTCAAAGTCCTTTTTTCACCGTTTGGATGCATTTCCCCGGGCGGCCAGCGGGGAGCGCCGGTCCCTGGACCCATGCATGACATCCCCCTAGTCAGGGCTACCTTCCGCGGGTGGAGTTGAGTGGAAATATGGAAGTTTTTTTTTTCCCGGGAGGAATACGCTTGCAAGTGCCCAGGGACACTTCCATAGCCCTGGGCATGAATCCTGGGCTCGAGTGGGTGAAATTTCAAAATATTTTCAAAGTCCTTTTTTCACCGTTTGGATGCATTTCCCCGGGCGGCCAGCGGGGAGCGCCGGTCCTCGGACCCATGCATGACATCCCCCGGGTCAGGGCTACCTTCCGCGGGTGGAGTTGGGTGGAAATATGGAAGTTTTTTTTTTCCGGGAGGAATACGCTTGCAAGTGCCCAGGGACACTTCCATAGCCCTGGGCATGAATCCTGGGCTCGAGTTGGTGAAATTTCAAAATATTTTCAAAGTCCTTTTTTCACCGTTTGGATGCATTTCTCCGGGCGGCCAGCGGGGGGCGCAGTACCCTGGACCCGGTGGTGACCTCCGCCGGGCTCGGGCTACCTTCCCCGGGCAGCGTGGGGTGGAAATATGGAAGGGTTTTTTTCAGGGGGGAAGACACTTGAACGTGCCCAGGGACGATTCCATAGCCCTGGGCATGAATCCTGGGCTCGAGTGGGTGAAATTTCAAAATATTTTCAAAGTCCCTTTTTCACCGTTTTGATGCATTTCCCCGGGCGGCCAGCGGGGGGCGCCGGTCCCCGGACCCATGCATGACATCCTCCGGGTCAGGGCTACCTTCCGCGGGTGGAGTTGAGTGGAAATATGGAAGTTTTTTTTTCCCGGGAGGAATACGCTTGCAAGTGCCCAGGGACACTTCCATGGCCCTGGGCATGAATCCTGGGCTCGAGTGGGTGAAATTTCAAAATATTTTCAAAGTCCTTTTTTCACCGTTTGGATGCATTTCCCCGGGCGGCCAGCGGGGGGCGCCGGTCCCCGGACCCATGCATGACATCCCCCGGGTCAGGGCTACCTTCCGCGTGTGGATTTGGGTGAAAATATGGATGTTTTTTTCCGGAGGGAATACGCTTGCACGTGCCCAGGGACACTTCCATAGCCCTGGGCATGAATCCTGGGCTCGAGTGGGTGATATTTCAAAATATTTTCAAAGTCCTTTTTTCACCGTTTGGATGCATTTCCCCGGGCGGCCAGCGGGGAGCGCCGGTCCCCGGACCCATGCATGACATCCCCCGGGTCAGGGCTACCTTCCGCGGGTGGAGTTGAGTGGAAATATGGAAGTTTTTTTTTCCCGGGAGGAATACGCTTGCAAGTGCCCAGGGACACTTCCATAGCCCTGGGCATGAATCCTGGGCTCGAGTGGGTGAAATTTCAAAATATTTTCAAAGTCCTTTTTTCACCGTTTGGATGCATTTCCCCGGGCGGCCAGCGGGAAGCGCCGGTCCCTGGACCCATGCATGACATCCCCCTAGTCAGGGCTACCTTCCCCGGGTGGAGTTGAGTAGAAATATGGAAGTTTTTTTTTTCCCGGGAGGAATACGCTTGCAAGTGCCCAGGGACACTTCCATAGCCCTGGGCATGAATCCTGGGCTCGAGTGGGTGAAATTTCAAAATATTTTCAAAGTCCTTTTTTCACCATTTGGATGCATTTCCCCGGGCGGCCAGCGGGGAGCGCCGGTCCTCGGACCCATGCATGACATCCCCCGGGTCAGGGCTACCTTCCGCGGGTGGAGTTGGGTGGAAATATGGAAGTTTTTTTTTTCCGGGAGGAATACGCTTGCAAGTGCCCAGGGACACTTCCATAGCCCTGGGCATGAATCCTGGGCTCGAGTTGGTGAAATTTCAAAATATTTTCAAAGTCCTTTTTTCACCGTTTGGATGCATTTCTCCGGGCGGCCAGCGGGGGGCGCAGTACCCTGGACCCGGTGGTGACCTCCGCCGGGCTCGGGCTACCTTCCCCGGGCAGCGTGGGGTGGAAATATGGAAGTGTTTTTTTCAGGGGGGAAGACACTTGAACGTGCCCAGGGATGATTCCATAGCCCTGGGCATGAATCCTGGGCTCGAGTGGGTGAAATTTCAAAATATTTTCAAAGTCCCTTTTTCACCGTTTTGATGCATTTCCCCGGGCGGCCAGCGGGGGGCGCCGGTCCCCGGACCCATGCATGACATCCTCCGGGTCAGGGCTACCTTCCGCGGGTGGAGTTGAGTGGAAATATGGAAGTTTTTTTTTCCCGGGAGGAATACGCTTGCAAGTGCCCAGGGACACTTCCATGGCCCTGGGCATGAATCCTGGGCTCGAGTGGGTGAAATTTCAAAATATTTTCAAAGTCCTTTTTTCACCGTTTGGATGCATTTCCCCGGGCGGCCAGCGGGGAGCGCCGGTCCCCGGACCCATGCATGACATCCCCCGGGTCAGGGCTACCTTCCACGGGTGGAGTTGAGTGGAAATATGGAAGTTTTTTTTTCCCGGGAGGAATACGCTTGCAAGTGCCCAGGGACACTTCCATAGCCCTGGGCATGAATCCTGGGCTCGAGTGGGTGAAATTTCAAAATATTTTCAAAGTCCTTTTTTCACCGTTTGGATGCATTTCCCCGGGCGGCCAGCGGGGAGCGCCGGTCCCCGGACCCATGCATGACATCCCCCGGGTCAGGGCTACCTTCCGCGGGTGGAGTTGAGTGGAAATATGGAAGTTTTTTTTTCCCGGGAGGAATACGCTTGCAAGTGCCCAGGGACACTTCCATAGCCCTGGGCATGAATCCTGGGCTCGAGTGGGTGAAATTTCAAAATATTTTCAAAGTCCTTTTTTCACCGTTTGGATGCATTTCTCCGGGCGGCCAGCGGGGTGCGCAGTACCCTGGACCCGGTGGTGACCTCCGCCGGGCTCGGGCTACCTTCTCCGGGCAGCGTGGGGTGGAAATATGGAAGGGTTTTTTTCAGGGGGGTAGATACTTGAACGTGCCCAGGGACAATTCCATAGCCCTGGGCATGAATCCTGGGCTCGAGTGGGTGAAATTTCAAAATATTTTCAAAGTCTTTTTTTCAACGTTTGGATGCAATTCCCCGGGCGGCCAGCGGGGGGCGCCGGTCCCCGGACCCATGCATGACATTCCCCGGGTCATGGCTACCTTCCGCGGGTGGAGTTGGGTGGAAATATGGATGTTTCTTTTTCCCGGGGGGAATACGCTTGCACGTATCCAGGGACACTTCCATGGCCCTGGGCATGAATCCTGGGCTCGAGTGGGTGAAATTTCAAAATATTTTCAAAATCCTTTTTTCACCGTTTGGATGCATTTCTCCAGGCGGCCAGCGGGGGGCGCAGTACCCCGGACCCGGTGGTGACCTCCCCCGGGCCCGGGCTACCTTCCCCGGGCAGCGTGGGGTGGAAATATGGAAGGGTTTTTTTCAGGGGGGAAGACACTTGAACGTGCCCAGGGACAATTCCATAGCCCTGGGCATGAATCCTGGGCTCGAGTGGGTGAAATTTCAAAATATTTTCAAAGTCCTTTTTTCACCGTTTGGATGCATTTCCCCGGGCGGCCAGCGGGGGGGCACCGGTCCCCGGACCCATGCATGACATCCCCCGGGTCATGGCTACCTTCCGCGGGTGGAGTTGGGTGGAAATATGGATGTTTTTTTTCCCGGGGGAATACGCTTGCACGTATCCAGGGACACTTCCATGGCCCTGGGCATGAATCCTGGGCTCGAGTGGGTGAAATTTCAAAATATTTTCAAAGTCCTTTTTTCACCGTTTGGATGCATTTCCCCGGGCGGCCAGCGGGGGGCGCCGGTCCCCGGACCCATGCATGACATCCCCCGGGTCAGGGCTACCTTCCGCGTGTAGAGTTGGGTGGAAATATGGATGTTTTTTTTTCCCGGGGGGAATACGCTTGCACGTGCCCAGGGACACTTCCATAGCCCTGGGCATGAATCCTGGGCTCGAGTGGGTGAAATTAAAAAATATTTTCAAAGTCCTTTTTTCACCGTTTGGATGCATTTCCCCGGGCGGCCAGCGGTGGGGCGCCGGTCCCCGGACCCATGCATGACATCCCCCGGGTCAGGGCTACCTTCCGCGTGTAGAGTTGGGTGGAAATATGGATGTTTTTTTTTTCCCGGGGGGAATACGCTTGCACGTGCCCAGGGACACTTCCATAGCCCTGGGCATGAATCCTGGGCTCGAGTGGGTGAAATTTAAAAATATTTTCAAAGTCCTTTTTTCACCGTTTGGATGCATTTCCCCGGGCGGCCAGCGGTGGGGCGCCGGTCCCCGGACCCATGCATGACATCCCCCGGGTCAGGGCTACCTTCCGCGTGTAGAGTTGGGTGGAAATATGGATGTTTTTTTTTTCCCGGGGGGAATACGCTTGCACGTGCCCAGGGACACTTCCATAGCCCTGGGCATGAATCCTGGGCTCGAGTGGGTGAAATTTAAAAATATTTTCAAAGTCCTTTTTTCACCGCTTGGATGCATTTCCCCGGGCGGCCAGCGGGGAGCGCCGGTCCTCGGACCCATGCATGACATCCACCGGGTCAGGGCTACCTTCCGCGGGTGGAGTTGGGTGGAAACATGGAAGTTTTTTTTTCCGGGAGGAATACGCTTGCAAGTGCCCAGGGACACTTCCATAGCCCTGGGCATGAATCCTGGGCTCGAGTTGGTGAAATTTCAAAATATTTTCAAAGTCCTTTTTTCACCGTTTGGATGCATTTCTCCGGGCGGCCAGCGGGGGGCGCAGTACCCTGGACCCGGTGGTGACCTCCGCCGGGCTCGGGCTACCTTCCCCGGGCAGCGTGGGGTGGAAATATGGAAGGGGTTTTTTTCAGGGGGGAAGACACTTGAACGTGCCCAGGGACGATTCCATAGCCCTGGGCATGAATCCTGGGCTCGAGTGGGTGAAATTTCAAAATATTTTCAAAGTCCCTTTTTCACCGTTTTGATGCATTTCCCCGGGCGGCCAGCGGGGGGCGCCGGTCCCCGGACCCATGCATGACATCCTCCGGGTCAGGGCTACCTTCCGCGGGTGGAGTTGAGTGGAAATATGGAAGTTTTTTTTTTTTCCGGGAGGAATACGCTTGCAAGTGCCCAGGGACACTTCCATGGCCCTGGGCATGAATCCTGGGCTCGAGTGGGTGAAATTTCAAAATATTTTCAAAGTCCTTTTTTCACCGTTTGGATGCATTTCCCCGGGCGGCCAGCGGGGAGCGCCGGTCCCCGGACCCATGCATGACATCCCCCGGGTCAGGGCTACCTTCCGCGGGTGGAGTTGAGTGGAAATATGGAAGTTTTTTTTTCCCGGGAGGAATACGCTTTCAAGTGCCCAGGGACACTTCCATAGCCCTGGGCATGAATCCTGGGCTCGAGTGGGTGAAATTTCAAAATATTTTCAAAGTCCTTTTTTCACCGCTTGGATGCATTTCCCCGGGCGGCCAGCGGGGAGCGCCGGTCCTCGGACCCATGCATGACATCCACCGGGTCAGGGCTACCTTCCGCGGGTGGAGTTGGGTGGAAACATGGAAGTTTTTTTTTCCGGGAGGAATACGCTTGCAAGTGCCCAGGGACACTTCCATAGCCCTGGGCATGAATCCTGGGCTCGAGTTGGTGAAATTTCAAAATATTTTCAAAGTCCTTTTTTCACCGTTTGGATGCATTTCTCCGGGCGGCCAGCGGGGGGCGCAGTACCCTGGACCCGGTGGTGACCTCCGCCGGGCTCGGGCTACCTTCCCCGGGCAGCGTGGGGTGGAAATATGGAAGGGGTTTTTTTCAGGGGGGAAGACACTTGAACGTGCCCAGGGACGATTCCATAGCCCTGGGCATGAATCCTGGGCTCGAGTGGGTGAAATTTCAAAATATTTTCAAAGTCCTTTTTTCACCGTTTGGATGCATTTCCCCGGGCGGCCAGCGGGGAGCACCGGTCCCCGGACCCATGCATGACATTCCCCGGGTCATGGCTACCTTCCGCGGGTGGAGTTGGGTGGAATTATGGATGTTTTTTTTTCCCGGGGGGGAATACGCTTGCACGTGTCCAGGGACACTTCCATGGCCCTGGGCATGAATCCTGGGCTCGAGTGGGTGAAATTTCAAAATATTTTCAAAGTCCTTTTTTCACCGCTTGGATGCATTTCCCCGGGCGGCCAGCGGGGAGCGCCGGTCCTCGGACCCATGCATGACATCCACCGGGTCAGGGCTACCTTCCGCGGGTGGAGTTGGGTGGAAACATGGAAGTTTTTTTTTCCGGGAGGAATACGCTTGCAAGTGCCCAGGGACACTTCCATAGCCCTGGGCATGAATCCTGGGCTCGAGTTGGTGAAATTTCAAAATATTTTCAAAGTCCCTTTTTCACCGTTTTGATGCATTTCCCCGGGCGGCCAGCGGGGGGCGCCGGTCCCCGGACCCATGCATGACATCCTCCGGGTCAGGGCTACCTTCCGCGGGTGGAGTTGAGTGGAAATATGGAAGTTTTTTTTTTTTCCGGGAGGAATACGCTTGCAAGTGCCCAGGGACACTTCCATGGCCCTGGGCATGAATCCTGGGCTCGAGTGGGTGAAATTTCAAAATATTTTCAAAGTCCTTTTTTCACCGTTTGGATGCATTTCCCCGGGCGGCCAGCGGGGAGCGCCGGTCCCCGGACCCATGCATGACATCCCCCGGGTCAGGGCTACCTTCCGCGGGTGGAGTTGAGTGGAAATATGGAAGTTTTTTTTTCCCGGGAGGAATACGCTTTCAAGTGCCCAGGGACACTTCCATAGCCCTGGGCATGAATCCTGGGCTCGAGTGGGTGAAATTTCAAAATATTTTCAAAGTCCTTTTTTCACCGTTTGGATGCATTTCTCCGGGCGGCCAGCGGGGTGCGCAGTACCCTGGACCCGGTGGTGACCTCCGCCGGGCTCGGGCTACCTTCTCCGGGCAGCGTGGGGTGGAAATATGGAAGGGTTTTTTTCAGGGGGGAAGATACTTGAACGTGCCCAGGGACAATTCCATAGCCCTGGGCATGAATCCTGGGCTCGAGTGGGTGAAATTTCAAAATATTTTCAAAGTCTTTTTTTCACCGTTTGGATGCATTTCCCCGGGCGGCCAGCGGGGGGCGCCGGTCCCCGGACCCATGCATGACATTCCCCGGGTCATGGCTACCTTCCGCGGGTAGAGTTGGGTGGAAATATGGATGTTTTTTTTTTCCCGGGGGGGAATACGCTTGCACGTGTCCAGGGACACTTCCATGGGCCTGGGCATGAATCCTGGGCTCGAGTGGGTGAAATTTCAAAATATTTTCAAAGTCCTTTTTTCACCGTTTGGATGCATTTCTCCGGGCGGCCAGCGGGGGGGGCGCAGTACCCTGGACCCGGTGGTGACCTCCGCCGGGCTCATGCTACCTTCTCCAGTCAGCGTGGGGTGGAAATATGGAAGGGTTTTTTTCAGCGTGGAAGACACTTGAACGTGCCCAGGGACAAATCCATAGCCCTGGGCATGAATCCTGGGCTCAAGTGGGTGAAATTTAAAAATATTTTCAAAGTCCTTTTTTCACCGTTTGGATACATTTCCCCAGGCGGCCAGCAGGGGGCACCGGTCCCCGGACCCATGCATGACATCCCCCGGGTCATGGCTACCTTCCGCGGGTGGAGTTGGGTGGAAATATGGATGTTTCTTTTTTCCCGGGGGGAATATGCTTGCACGTATCCAGGGACACTTCCATGGCCCTGGGCATGAATCCTGGGCTCGAGTGGGTGAAATTTCAAAATATTTTCAAAGTCCTTTTTTCACCGTTTGGATGCATTTCCCCGGGCGGCCAGCGGTGGGGCGCCGGTCCCCGGACCCATGCATGACATCCCCCGGGTCAGGGCTACCTTCCGCGTGTAGAGTTGGGTGGAAATATGGATGTTTTTTTTTCCCGGGGGGGAATACGCTTGCACGTGTCCAGGGACACTTCCATGGCCCTGGGCATGAATCCTGGGCTCGAGTGGGTGAAATTTCAAAATATTTTCAAAGTCCGTTTTTCACCGTTTGGATGCATTTCCCCGGGCGGCCAGCGGGGAGCGCCGGTCCCCGGACCCATGCATGACATCCCACGGGTCAGGGCTACCTTCCGCGGGTGGAGTTGAGTGGAAATATGGAAGTTTTTTTTCCCCGGGAGGAATACGCTTGCAAGTGCCCAGGGACACTTCCATAGCCCTGGGCATGAAACCTGGGCTCGAGTGGGTGAAATTTCAAAATATTTTCAAAGTCCTTTTTTCACCGTTTGGATGCATTTCCCCGGGCGGCCAGCGGGGAGCGCCGGTCCCTGGACCCATGCATGACATCCCCCTAGTCAGGGCTACCTTCCGCGGGTGGAGTTGAGTGGAAATATGGAAGTTTTTTTTTTCCCGGGAGGAATACGCTTGCAAGTGCCCAGGGACACTTCCATAGCCCTGGGCATGAATCCTGGGCTCGAGTGGGTGAAATTTCAAAATATTTTCAAAGTCCTTTTTTCACCGTTTGGATGCATTTCCCCGGGCGGCCAGCGGGGAGCGCCGGTCCTCGGACCCATGCATGACATCCCCCGGGTCAGGGCTACCTTCCGCGGGTGGAGTTGGGTGGAAATATGGAAGTTTTTTTTTTCCGGGAGGAATACGCTTGCAAGTGCCCAGGGACACTTCCATAGCCCTGGGCATGAATCCTGGGCTCGAGTTGGTGAAATTTCAAAATATTTTCAAAGTCCTTTTTTCACCGTTTGGATGCATTTCTCCGGGCGGCCAGCGGGGGGCGCAGTACCCTGGACCCGGTGGTGACCTCCGCCGGGCTCGGGCTACCTTCCCCGGGCAGCGTGGGGTGGAAATATGGAAGGGTTTTTTTCAGGGGGGAAGACACTTGAACGTGCCCAGGGACGATTCCATAGCCCTGGGCATGAATCCTGGGCTCGAGTGGGTGAAATTTCAAAATATTTTCAAAGTCCCTTTTTCACCGTTTTGATGCATTTCACCGGGCGGCCAGCGGGGGGCGCCGGTCCCCGGACCCATGCATGACATCCTCCGGGTCAGGGCTACCTTCCGCGGGTGGAGTTGAGTGGAAATATGGAAGTTTTTTTTCCCGGGAGGAATACGCTTCAAAGTGCCCAGGGACACTTCCATGGCCCTGGGCATGAATCCTGGGCTCGAGTGGGTGAAATTTCAAAATATTTTCAAAGTCCTTTTTTCACCGTTTGGATGCATTTCCCCGGGCGGCCAGCGGGGAGCGCCGGTCCCCGGACCCATGCATGACATCCCCCGGGTCAGGGCTACCTTCCGCGGGTGGAGTTGAGTGGAAATATGGAAGTTTTTTTTTCCCGGGAGGAATACGCTTGCAAGTGCCCAGGGACACTTCCATGGCCCTGGGCATGATTCCTGGGCTCGAGTGGGTGAAATTTCAAAATATTTTCAAAGTCCTTTTTTCACCGTTTGGATGCATTTCCCCGGGCGGCCAGCGGGGAGCGCCGGTCCCCGGACCCATGCATGACATCCCCCGGGTCAGGGCTACCTTCCGCGGGTGGAGTTGAGTGGAAATATGGAAGTTTTTTTTTCCCGGGAGGAATACGCTTGCAAGTGCCCAGGGACACTTCCATAGCCCTGGGCATGAATCCTGGGCTCGAGTGGGTGAAATTTCAAAATATTTTCAAAGTCCTTTTTTCACCGTTTGGATGCATTTCTCCGGGCGGCCAGCGGGGTGCGCAGTACCCTGGACCCGGTGGTGACCTCCGCCGGGCTCGGGCTACCTTCTCCGGGCAGCGTGGGGTGGAAATATGGAAGGGTTTTTTTCAGGGGGGAAGATACTTGAACGTGCCCAGGGACAATTCCATAGCCCTGGGCATGAATCCTGGGCTCGAGTGGGTGAAATTTCAAAATATTTTCAAAGTCTTTTTTTCACCGTTTGGATGCATTTCCCCGGGCGGCCAGCGGGGGGCGCCGGTCCCCGGACCCATGCATGACATTCCCCGGGTCATGGCTACCTTCCGCGGGTGGAGGTGGGTGGAAATATGGATGTTTTTTTTTTCCCGGGGGGGAATACGCTTGCACGTGTCCAGGGACACTTCCATGGGCCTGGGCATGAATCCTGGGCTCGAGTGGGTGAAATTTCAAAATATTTTCAAAGTCCTTTTTTCACCGTTTGGATGCATTTCTCCGGGCGGCCAGCGGGGGGGGGGCGCAGTACCCTGGACCCGGTGGTGACCTCCGCCGGGCTCATGCTACCTTCTCCAGTCAGCGTGGGGTGGAAATATGGAAGGGTTTTTTTCAGCGTGGAAGACACTTGAACGTGCCCAGGGACAAATCCATAGCCCTGGGCATGAATCCTGGGCTCAAGTGGGTGAAATTTAAAAATATTTTCAAAGTCCTTTTTTCACCGTTTGGATACATTTCCCCAGGCGGCCAGCAGGGGGCACCGGTCCCCGGACCCATGCAGGACATCCCCCGGGTCATGGCTACCTTCCGCGGGTGGAGTTGGGTGGAAATATGGATGTTTCTTTTTTCCCGGGGGGAATACGCTTGCACGTATCCAGGGACACTTCCATGGCCCTGGGCATGAATCCTGGGCTCGAGTGGGTGAAATTTCAAAATATTTTCAAAGTCCTTTTTTCACCGTTTGGATGCATTTCCCCGGTCGGCCAGCGGTGGGGCGCCGGTCCCCGGACCCATGCATGACATCCCCCGGGTCAGGGCTACCTTCCGCGTGTAGAGTTGGGTGGAAATATGGATGTTTTTTTTTTCCCGGGGGGAATACGCTTGCACGTGCCCAGGGACACTTCCATAGCCCTGGGCATGAATCCTGGGCTCGAGTGGGTGAAATTTCAAAATATTTTCAAAGTCCTTTTTTCACCGTTTGGATGCATTTCCCCGGGCGGCCAGCGGGGAGCACCGGTCCCCGGACCCATGCATGACATTCCCCGGGTCATGGCTACCTTCCGCGGGTGGAGTTGGGTGGAATTATGGATGTTTTTTTTTCCCGGGGGGGAATACGCTTGCACGTGTCCAGGGACACTTCCATGGCCCTGGGCATGAATCCTGGGCTCGAGTGGGTGAAATTTCAAAATATTTTCAAAGTCCTTTTTTCACCGTTTGGATGCATTTCCCCGGGCGGCCAGCGGGGAGCGCCGGTCCCCGGACCCATGCATGACATCCCCCGGGTCAGGGCTACCTTCCGCGGGTGGAGTTGAGTGGAAATATGGAAGTTTTTTTTTCCCGGGAGGAATACGCTTGCAAGTGCCCAGGGACACTTCCATAGCCCTGGGCATGAATCCTGGGCTCGAGTGGGTGAAATTTCAAAATATTTTCAAAGTCCTTTTTTCACCGTTTGGATGCATTTCTCCGGGCGGCCAGCGGGGTGCGCAGTACCCTGGACCCGGTGGTGACCTCCGCCGGGCTCGGGCTACCTTCTCCGGGCAGCGTGGGGTGGAAATATGGAAGGGTTTTTTTCAGGGGGGAAGATACTTGAACGTGCCCAGGGACAATTCCATAGCCCTGGGCATGAATCCTGGGCTCGAGTGGGTGAAATTTCAAAATATTTTCAAAGTCTTTTTTTCACCGTTTGGATGCATTTCCCCGGGCGGCCAGCGGGGGGCGCCGGTCCCCGGACCCATGCATGACATTCCCCGGGTCATGGCTACCTTCCGCGGGTGGAGTTGGGTGGAAATATGGATGTTTTTTTTTTCCCGGGGGGGAATACGCTTGCACGTGTCCAGGGACACTTCCATGGGCCTGGGCATGAATCCTGGGCTCGAGTGGGTGAAATTTCAAAATATTTTCAAAGTCCTTTTTTCACCGTTTGGATGCATTTCTCCGGGCGGCCAGCGGGGGGGGGCGCAGTACCCTGGACCCGGTGGTGACCTCCGCCGGGCTCATGCTACCTTCTCCAGTCAGCGTGGGGTGGAAATATGGAAGGGTTTTTTTCAGCGTGGAAGACACTTGAACGTGCCCAGGGACAAATCCATAGCCCTGGGCATGAATCCTGGGCTCAAGTGGGTGAAATTTAAAAATATTTTCAAAGTCCTTTTTTCACCGTTTGGATACATTTCCCCAGGCGGCCAGCAGGGGGCACCGGTCCCCGGACCCATGCAGGACATCCCCCGGGTCATGGCTACCTTCCGCGGGTGGAGTTGGGTGGAAATATGGATGTTTCTTTTTTCCCGGGGGGAATACGCTTGCACGTATCCAGGGACACTTCCATGGCCCTGGGCATGAATCCTGGGCTCGAGTGGGTGAAATTTCAAAATATTTTCAAAGTCCTTTTTTCACCGTTTGGATGCATTTCCCCGGTCGGCCAGCGGTGGGGCGCCGGTCCCCGGACCCATGCATGACATCCCCCGGGTCAGGGCTACCTTCCGCGTGTAGAGTTGGGTGGAAATATGGATGTTTTTTTTTTCCCGGGGGGAATACGCTTGCACGTGCCCAGGGACACTTCCATAGCCCTGGGCATGAATCCTGGGCTCGAGTGGGTGAAATTTCAAAATATTTTCAAAGTCCTTTTTTCACCGTTTGGATGCATTTCCCCGGGCGGCCAGCGGGGAGCACCGGTCCCCGGACCCATGCATGACATTCCCCGGGTCATGGCTACCTTCCGCGGGTGGAGTTGGGTGGAATTATGGATGTTTTTTTTTCCCGGGGGGGAATACGCTTGCACGTGTCCAGGGACACTTCCATGGCCCTGGGCATGAATCCTGGGCTCGAGTGGGTGAAATTTCAAAATATTTTCAAAGTCCTTTTTTCACCGTTTGGATGCATTTCCCCGGGCGGCCAGCGGGGAGCGCCGGTCCCTGGACCCATGCATGACATCCCCCTAGTCAGGGCTACCTTCCGCGGGTGGAGTTGAGTGGAAATATGGAAGTTTTTTTTTCCCGGGAGGAATACGCTTGCAAGTGCCCAGGGACACTTCCATAGCCCTGGGCATGAATCCTGGGCTCGAGTGGGTGAAATTTCAAAATATTTTCAAAGTCCTTTTTTCACCGTTTGGATGCATTTCCCCGGGCGGCCAGCGTGGAGCGCCGGTCCTCGGACCCATGCATGACATCCCCCGTTTCAGGGCTACCTTCCGCGGGTGGAGTTGGGTGGAAATATGGAAGTTTTTTTTTTCCGGGAGGAATACGCTTGCAAGTGCCCAGGGACACTTCCATAGCCCTGGGCATGAATCCTGGGCTCGAGTTGGTGAAATTTCAAAATATTTTCAAAGTCCTTTTTTCACCGTTTGGATGCATTTCTCCGGGCGGCCAGCGGGGGGCGCAGTACCCTGGACCCGGTGGTGACCTCCGCCGGGCTCGGGCTACCTTCCCCGGGCAGCGTGGGGTGGAAATATGGAAGGGTTTTTTTCAGGGGGGAAGACACTTGAACGTGCCCAGGGACGATTCCATAGCCCTGGGCATGAATCCTGGGCTCGAGTGGGTGAAATTTCAAAATATTTTCAAAGTCCCTTTTTCACCGTTTTGATGCATTTCCCCGGGCGGCCAGCGGGGGGCGCCGGTCCCCGGACCCATGCATGACATCCTCCGGGTCAGGGCTACCTTCCGCGGGTGGAGTTGAGTGGAAATATGGAAGTTTTTTTTTCCCGGGAGGAATACGCTTGCAAGTGCCCAGGGACACTTCCATGGCCCTGGGCATGAATCCTGGGCTCGAGTGGGTGAAATTTCAAAATATTTTCAAAGTCCTTTTTTCACCGTTTGGATGCATTTCCCCGGGCGGCCAGCGGGGAGCGCCGGTCCCCGGACCCATGCATGACATCCCCCGGGTCAGGGCTACCTTCCGCGGGTGGAGTTGAGTGGAAATATGGAAGTTTTTTTTTCCCGGGAGGAATACGCTTGCAAGTGCCCAGGGACACTTCCATAGCCCTGGGCATGAATCCTGGGCTCGAGTGGGTGAAATTTCAAAATATTTTCAAAGTCCTTTTTTCACCGTTTGGATGCATTTCTCCGGGCGGCCAGCGGGGTGCGCAGTACCCTGGACCCGGTGGTGACCTCCGCCGGGCTCGGGCTACCTTCTCCGGGCAGCGTGGGGTGGAAATATGGAAGGGTTTTTTTCAGGGGGGAAGATACTTGAACGTGCCCAGGGACAATTCCATAGCCCTGGGCATGAATCCTGGGCTCGAGTGGGTGAAATTTCAAAATATTTTCAAAGTCTTTTTTTCACCGTTTGGATGCATTTCCCCGGGCGGCCAGCGGGGTGCGCAGTACCCTGGACCCGGTGGTGACCTCCGCCGGGCTCGGGCTACCTTCTCCGGGCAGCGTGGGGTGGAAATATGGAAGGGTTTTTTTCAGGGGGGAAGATACTTGAACGTGCCCAGGGACAATTCCATAGCCCTGGGCATGAATCCTGGGCTCGAGTGGGTGAAATTTCAAAATATTTTCAAAGTCTTTTTTTCACCGTTTGGATGCATTTCCCCGGGTGGCCAGCGGGGGGCGCCGGTCCCCGGACCCATGCATGACATCCCCCGGGTCAGGGCTACATTCTGCGTGTTTAGTTGGGTGGAAATATGGATTTTTTTTTTCCGGGGGGAATACGCTTGCACGTGCCCAGGTACACTTCCATAGCCCTGTGTATGAATCCTGGGCTCGAGTGGGTGAAATTTCAAAATATTTTCAAAGTCCTTTTTTCACCGTTTGGATGCATTTCCCCGGGCGGCCAGCGGGGGGCGCCGGTCCCCGGACCCATGCATGACATGCCCCGGGTCAGGGCTACCTTCTGCGTGTGGAGTTGGGTGGAAATATGGATGTTTTTTTTCCGGGGGGAATACGCTTGCACGTGCCCAGGGACACTTCCATAGCCCTGGGCATGAATCCTGGGCTCGAGTGGGTGAAATTTCAAAATATTTTCAAAGTCCTTTTTTCACCGTTTGGTTGCATTTCCCCGGGCGGCCAGCGGGGGGCGCCGGTCCCCGGACCCATGCATGACATGCCCCGGGTCAGGGCTACCTTCCGCATGTTTAGTTGGGTGGAAATATGGATGTTTTTTTTCCAGGGGGAAATACGCTTGCACGTGCCCAGGGACACTTCCATAGCCCTGGGCATGAATCCTGGGCTCGAGTGGGTGAAATTTCAAAATATTTTCAAAGTCCTTTTTTCACCGTTTGGATGCATTTCCCCGGGCGGCCAGCGGGGGGCGCCGGTCCCCGGACCCATGCATGACATCCCCCGGGTCAGGGCTACATTCTGCGTGTTTAGTTGGGTGGAAATATGGATTTTTTTTTTTCCGGGGGGAATACGCTTGCACGTGCCCAGGGACACTTCCATAGCCCTGGGCATGAATCCTGGGCTCGAGTGGGTGAAATTTCAAAATATTTTCAAAGTCCTTTTTTCACCGTTTGGATGCATTTCCCCGGGCGGCCAGCGGGGGGGCGCCGGTCCCTGGACCCATGCATGACATCCCCCGGGTCAGGGCTACCTTCTGCGTGTTTAGTTGGGTGGAAATATGGATGTTTTTTTTTCCGGGGGGAATACGCTTGCACGTGCCCAGGGACACTTCCATAGCCCTGGGCATGAATCCTGGGCTCGAGTGGGTGAAATTTCAAAATATTTTCAAAGTCCTTTTTTCACCGTTTGGATGCATTTACCCGGGCGACCAGCGGGGGGCGCCGGTCCCCGGACCCATGCATGACATCCCCCGGGTCAGGGCTACCTTCCGCGTGTAGAGTTGGGTGGAAATATGGATGTTTTTTTTTTCCCGGGGGGAATACGCTTGCACGTGCCCAGGGACACTTCCATAGCCCTGGGCATGAATCCTGGGCTCGAGTGGGTGAAATTTCAAAATATTTTCAAAGTCCTTTTTTCACCGTTTGGATGCATTTCCCCGGGCGACCAGCGGGGGGCGCCGGTCCCCGGACCCATGCATGACATCCCCCGGGTCAGGGCTACCTTCTGCGTGTTCAGTTGGGTGGAAATATGGATGTTTTTTTCCGGGGGGAAAACATTTGCACGTGCCCAGGGACACTTCCATAGCCCTGGGCATGAATCCTGGGCTCGAGTGGGTGAAATTTCAAAATATTTTCAAAGTCCTTTTTTCACCGTTTGGATGCATTTCCCCGGGTGGCCAGCGGGATGCGCCGGTCCCCGGACCCATGCATGACATCCCCCGGGTCAGGGCTACATTCTGCGTGTTTAGTTGGGTGGAAATATGGATTTTTTTTTTTCCGGGGGGAATACGCTTGCACGTGCCCAGGGACACTTCCATAGCCCTGGGCATGAATCCTGGGCTCGAGTGGGTGAAATTTCAAAATATTTTCAAAGTCCTTTTTTCACCGTTTGGATGCATTTCCCCGGGCGGCCAGTGGGGGGCGCCGGTCCCCGGACCCATGCATGACATCCCCCGGGTCAGGGCTACATTCTGCGTGTTTAGTTGGGTGGAAATATGGATTTTTTTTTCCGGGGGGAATACGCTTGCACGTGCCCAGGGACACTTCCATAGCCCTGGGCATGAATCCTGGGCTCGAGTGGGTGAAATTTCAAAATATTTTCAAAGTCCTTTTTTCACCGTTTGGATGCATTTCCCCGGGCGACCAGCGGGGGGCGCCGGTCCCCGGACCCATGCATGACATCCCCCGGGTCAGGGCTACCTTCTGCATGTTTAGTTGGGTGGAAATATGGATGTTTTTTTTTTCCCGGGGGGAATACGCTTGCACGTGCCCAGGGACACTTCCATAGCCCTGGGCATGAATCCTGAGCTCGAGTGGGTGAAATTTCAAAATATTTTCAAAGTCCTTTTTTCACCGTTTGGATGCATTTCCCAGGGCGGCCAGTGGGGGGCGCCGGTCCCCGGACCCATGCATGACATCCCCCGGGTCAGGGCTACCTTCTGCGTGTTTAGTTGGGTGGAAATATGGATGTTTTTTTTTCCGGGGGGAATACGCTTGCACGTGCCCAGGGACACTTCCATAGCCCTGGGCATGAATCCTGAGCTCGAGTGGGTGAAATTTCAAAATATTTTCAAAGTCCTTTTTTCACCGTTTGGATGCATTTCCCCGGGCGGCTAGTGGGGGGCGCCGGTCCCCGGACCCATGCATGACATCCCCCGGGTCAGGGCTACATTCTGCGTGTTTAGTTGGGTGGAAATATGGATTTTTTTTTTCCGGGGGGAATACGCTTGCACGTGCCCAGGGACACTTCCATAGCCCTGGGCATGAATCCTTGGCTCGAGTGGGTGAAATTTCAAAATATTTTCAAAGTCCTTTTTTCACCGTTTGGATGCATTTACCCGGGCGACCAGCGGGGGGCGCCGGTCCCCGGACCCATGCATGACATCCCCCGGGTCAGGGCTACCTTCTGCGTGTTTAGTTGGGTGGAAATATGGATGTTTTTTTTTCCGGGGGGAATACGCTTGCACGTGCCCAGGGACACTTCCATAGCCCTGGGCATGAATCCTTGGCTCGAGTGGGTGAAATTTCAAAATATTTTCAGTCCTTTTTTCACCGTTTGGATGCATTTACCCGGGCGACCAGCGGGGGGCGCCGGTCCCCGGACCCATGCATGACATCCCCCGGGTCAGGGCTACCTTCTGCGTGTTTAGTTGGGTGGAAATATGGATGTTTTTTTTTTCCCGGGGGGAATACGCTTGCACGTGCCCAGGGACACTTCCATAGCCCTGGGCATGAATCCTGGGCTCGAGTGGGTGAAATTTCAAAATATTTTCAAAGTCCTTTTTTCACCGTTTGGATGCATTTCCCCGGGCGGCCAGCCGGGGGCGCCGGTCCCCGGACCCATGCATGACATCCCCCGGGTCAGGGCTACCTTCTGCGTGTTTAGTTGGGTGGAAATATGGATGTTTTTTTTTCCGGGGGGAATACGCTTGCACTTGCCCAGGGACACTTCCATAGCCCTGGGCATGAATCCTGGGCTCGAGTGGGTGAAATTTCAAAATATTTTCAAAGTCCTTTTTTCACCGTTTGGATGCATTTCCCCGGGCGGCCAGCGGGGGGCGCCGGTCCCCGGACCCATGCATGACATCCCCCGGGTCAGGGCTACCTTCTGCGTGTTTAGTTGGGTGGAAATATGGATGTTTTTTTTTCCGGGGTGAATACGCTTGCACGTGCCCAGGGACACTTCCATAGCCCTGGGCATGAATCCTTGGCTCGAGTGGGTGAAATTTCAAAATATTTTCAAAGTCCTTTTTTCACCGTTTGGATGCATTTACCCGGGCGACCAGCGGGGGGCGCCGGTCCCCGGACCCATGCATGACATCCCCCGGGTCAGGGCTACCTTCCGCGTGTAGAGTTGGGCGGAAATATGGATGTTTTTTTTTTCCCGGGGGGAATACGCTTGCACGTGCCCAGGGACACTTCCATAGCCCTGGGCATGAATCCTGGGCTCGAGTGGGTGAAATTTCAAAATATTTTCAAAGTCCTTTTTTCACCGTTTGGATGCATTTCCCCGGGCGACCAGCGGGGGGCGCCGGTCCCCGGACCCATGCATGACATCCCCCGGGTCAGGGCTACCTTCTGCGTGTTCAGTTGGGTGGAAATATGGATGTTTTTTTCCGGGGGGAAAACATTTGCACGTGCCCAGGGACACTTCCATAGCCCTGGGCATGAATCCTGGGCTCGAGTGGGTGAAATTTCAAAATATTTTCAAAGTCCTTTTTTCACCGTTTGGATGCATTTCCCCGGGTGGCCAGCGGGATGCGCCGGTCCCCGGACCCATGCATGACATCCCCCGGGTCAGGGCTACATTCTGCGTGTTTAGTTGGGTGGAAATATGGATTTTTTTTTTCCGGGGGGAATACGCTTGCACGTGCCCAGGGACACTTCCATAGCCCTGGGCATGAATCCTGGGCTCGAGTGGGTGAAATTTCAAAATATTTTCAAAGTCCTTTTTTCACCGTTTGGATGCATTTCCCCGGGCGGCCAGTGGGGGGCGCCGGTCCCCGGACCCATGCATGACATCCCCCGGGTCAGGGCTACATTCTGCGTGTTTAGTTGGGTGGAAATATGGATTTTTTTTTCCGGGGGGAATACGCTTGCACGTGCCCAGGGACACTTCCATAGCCCTGGGCATGAATCCTGGGCTCGAGTGGGTGAAATTTCAAAATATTTTCAAAGTCCTTTTTTCACCGTTTGGATGCATTTCCCCGGGCGACCAGCGGGGGGCGCCGGTCCCCGGACCCATGCATGACATCCCCCGGGTCAGGGCTACCTTCTGCATGTTTAGTTGGGTGGAAATATGGATGTTTTTTTTTTCCCGGGGGGAATACGCTTGCACGTGCCCAGGGACACTTCCATAGCCCTGGGCATGAATCCTGAGCTCGAGTGGGTGAAATTTCAAAATATTTTCAAAGTCCTTTTTTCACCGTTTGGATGCATTTCCCAGGGCGGCCAGTGGGGGGCGCCGGTCCCCGGACCCATGCATGACATCCCCCGGGTCAGGGCTACCTTCTGCGTGTTTAGTTGGGTGGAAATATGGATGTTTTTTTTTCCGGGGGGAATACGCTTGCACGTGCCCAGGGACACTTCCATAGCCCTGGGCATGAATCCTGAGCTCGAGTGGGTGAAATTTCAAAATATTTTCAAAGTCCTTTTTTCACCGTTTGGATGCATTTCCCCGGGCGGCTAGTGGGGGGCGCCGGTCCCCGGACCCATGCATGACATCCCCCGGGTCAGGGCTACATTCTGCGTGTTTAGTTGGGTGGAAATATGGATTTTTTTTTTCCGGGGGGAATACGCTTGCACGTGCCCAGGGACACTTCCATAGCCCTGGGCATGAATCCTTGGCTCGAGTGGGTGAAATTTCAAAATATTTTCAAAGTCCTTTTTTCACCGTTTGGATGCATTTACCCGGGCGACCAGCGGGGGGCGCCGGTCCCCGGACCCATGCATGACATCCCCCGGGTCAGGGCTACCTTCTGCGTGTTTAGTTGGGTGGAAATATGGATGTTTTTTTTTCCGGGGGGAATACGCTTGCACGTGCCCAGGGACACTTCCATAGCCCTGGGCATGAATCCTTGGCTCGAGTGGGTGAAATTTCAAAATATTTTCAGTCCTTTTTTCACCGTTTGGATGCATTTACCCGGGCGACCAGCGGGGGGCGCCGGTCCCCGGACCCATGCATGACATCCCCCGGGTCAGGGCTACCTTCTGCGTGTTTAGTTGGGTGGAAATATGGATGTTTTTTTTTTCCCGGGGGGAATACGCTTGCACGTGCCCAGGGACACTTCCATAGCCCTGGGCATGAATCCTGGGCTCGAGTGGGTGAAATTTCAAAATATTTTCAAAGTCCTTTTTTCACCGTTTGGATGCATTTCCCCGGGCGGCCAGCCGGGGGCGCCGGTCCCCGGACCCATGCATGACATCCCCCGGGTCAGGGCTACCTTCTGCGTGTTTAGTTGGGTGGAAATATGGATGTTTTTTTTTCCGGGGGGAATACGCTTGCACTTGCCCAGGGACACTTCCATAGCCCTGGGCATGAATCCTGGGCTCGAGTGGGTGAAATTTCAAAATATTTTCAAAGTCCTTTTTTCACCGTTTGGATGCATTTCCCCGGGCGGCCAGCGGGGGGCGCCGGTCCCCGGACCCATGCATGACATCCCCCGGGTCAGGGCTACCTTCTGCGTGTTTAGTTGGGTGGAAATATGGATGTTTTTTTTTCCGGGGTGAATACGCTTGCACGTGCCCAGGGACACTTCCATAGCCCTGGGCATGAATCCTTGGCTCGAGTGGGTGAAATTTCAAAATATTTTCAAAGTCCTTTTTTCACCGTTTGGATGCATTTACCCGGGCGACCAGCGGGGGGCGCCGGTCCCCGGACCCATGCATGACATCCCCCGGGTCAGGGCTACCTTCCGCGTGTAGAGTTGGGCGGAAATATGGATGTTTTTTTTTTCCCGGGGGGAATACGCTTGCACGTGCCCAGGGACACTTCCATAGCCCTGGGCATGAATCCTGGGCTCGAGTGGGTGAAATTTCAAAATATTTTCAAAGTCCTTTTTTCACCGTTTGGATGCATTTCCCCGGGCGACCAGCGGGGGGCGCCGGTCCCCGGACCCATGCATGACATCCCCCGGGTCAGGGCTACCTTCTGCGTGTTCAGTTGGGTGGAAATATGGATGTTTTTTTCCGGGGGGAAAACATTTGCACGTGCCCAGGGACACTTCCATAGCCCTGGGCATGAATCCTGGGCTCGAGTGGGTGAAATTTCAAAATATTTTCAAAGTCCTTTTTTCACCGTTTGGATGCATTTCCCCGGGTGGCCAGCGGGATGCGCCGGTCCCCGGACCCATGCATGACATCCCCCGGGTCAGGGCTACATTCTGCGTGTTTAGTTGGGTGGAAATATGGATTTTTTTTTTCCGGGGGGAATACGCTTGCACGTGCCCAGGGACACTTCCATAGCCCTGGGCATGAATCCTGGGCTCGAGTGGGTGAAATTTCAAAATATTTTCAAAGTCCTTTTTTCACCGTTTGGATGCATTTCCCCGGGCGACCAGCGGGGGGCGCCGGTCCCCGGACCCATGCATGACATCCCCCGGGTCAGGGCTACATTCTGCGTGTTTAGTTGGGTGGAAATATGGATGTTTTTTTTTCCCGGGGGGAATACGCTTGCACGTGCCCAGGGACACTTCCATAGCCCTGGGCATGAATCCTGGGCTCGAGTGGGTGAAATTTCAAAATATTTTCAAAGTCCTTTTTTCACCGTTTGGATGCATTTCCCCGGGCGGCCAGCGGGGGGGCGCCGGTCCCTGGACCCATGCATGACATCCCCCGGGTCAGGGCTACCTTCTGCGTGTTTAGTTGGGTGGAAATATGGATGTTTTTTTTTCCGGGGGGAATACGCTTGCACGTGCCCAGGGACACTTCCATAGCCCTGGGCATGAATCCTGGGCTCGAGTGGGTGAAATTTCAAAATATTTTCAAAGTCCTTTTTTCACCGTTTGGATGCATTTACCCGGGCGACCAGCGGGGGGCGCCGGTCCCCGGACCCATGCATGACATCCCCCGGGTCAGGGCTACCTTCCGCGTGTAGAGTTGGGTGGAAATATGGATGTTTTTTTTTTCCCGGGGGGAATACGCTTGCACGTGCCCAGGGACACTTCCATAGCCCTGGGCATGAATCCTGGGCTCGAGTGGGTGAAATTTCAAAATATTTTCAAAGTCCTTTTTTCACCGTTTGGATGCATTTCCCCGGGCGACCAGCGGGGGGCGCCGGTCCCCGGACCCATGCATGACATCCCCCGGGTCAGGGCTACCTTCTGCGTGTTCAGTTGGGTGGAAATATGGATGTTTTTTTCCGGGGGGAAAACATTTGCACGTGCCCAGGGACACTTCCATAGCCCTGGGCATGAATCCTGGGCTCGAGTGGGTGAAATTTCAAAATATTTTCAAAGTCCTTTTTTCACCGTTTGGATGCATTTCCCCGGGTGGCCAGCGGGATGCGCCGGTCCCCGGACCCATGCATGACATCCCCCGGGTCAGGGCTACATTCTGCGTGTTTAGTTGGGTGGAAATATGGATTTTTTTTTTTCCGGGGGGAATACGCTTGCACGTGCCCAGGGACACTTCCATAGCCCTGGGCATGAATCCTGGGCTCGAGTGGGTGAAATTTCAAAATATTTTCAAAGTCCTTTTTTCACCGTTTGGATGCATTTCCCCGGGCGGCCAGTGGGGGGCGCCGGTCCCCGGACCCATGCATGACATCCCCCGGGTCAGGGCTACATTCTGCGTGTTTAGTTGGGTGGAAATATGGATTTTTTTTTCCGGGGGGAATACGCTTGCACGTGCCCAGGGACACTTCCATAGCCCTGGGCATGAATCCTGGGCTCGAGTGGGTGAAATTTCAAAATATTTTCAAAGTCCTTTTTTCACCGTTTGGATGCATTTCCCCGGGCGACCAGCGGGGGGCGCCGGTCCCCGGACCCATGCATGACATCCCCCGGGTCAGGGCTACCTTCTGCATGTTTAGTTGGGTGGAAATATGGATGTTTTTTTTTTCCCGGGGGGAATACGCTTGCACGTGCCCAGGGACACTTCCATAGCCCTGGGCATGAATCCTGAGCTCGAGTGGGTGAAATTTCAAAATATTTTCAAAGTCCTTTTTTCACCGTTTGGATGCATTTCCCAGGGCGGCCAGTGGGGGGCGCCGGTCCCCGGACCCATGCATGACATCCCCCGGGTCAGGGCTACCTTCTGCGTGTTTAGTTGGGTGGAAATATGGATGTTTTTTTTTCCGGGGGGAATACGCTTGCACGTGCCCAGGGACACTTCCATAGCCCTGGGCATGAATCCTGAGCTCGAGTGGGTGAAATTTCAAAATATTTTCAAAGTCCTTTTTTCACCGTTTGGATGCATTTCCCCGGGCGGCTAGTGGGGGGCGCCGGTCCCCGGACCCATGCATGACATCCCCCGGGTCAGGGCTACATTCTGCGTGTTTAGTTGGGTGGAAATATGGATTTTTTTTTTCCGGGGGGAATACGCTTGCACGTGCCCAGGGACACTTCCATAGCCCTGGGCATGAATCCTTGGCTCGAGTGGGTGAAATTTCAAAATATTTTCAAAGTCCTTTTTTCACCGTTTGGATGCATTTACCCGGGCGACCAGCGGGGGGCGCCGGTCCCCGGACCCATGCATGACATCCCCCGGGTCAGGGCTACCTTCTGCGTGTTTAGTTGGGTGGAAATATGGATGTTTTTTTTTCCGGGGGGAATACGCTTGCACGTGCCCAGGGACACTTCCATAGCCCTGGGCATGAATCCTTGGCTCGAGTGGGTGAAATTTCAAAATATTTTCAGTCCTTTTTTCACCGTTTGGATGCATTTACCCGGGCGACCAGCGGGGGGCGCCGGTCCCCGGACCCATGCATGACATCCCCCGGGTCAGGGCTACCTTCTGCGTGTTTAGTTGGGTGGAAATATGGATGTTTTTTTTTTCCCGGGGGGAATACGCTTGCACGTGCCCAGGGACACTTCCATAGCCCTGGGCATGAATCCTGGGCTCGAGTGGGTGAAATTTCAAAATATTTTCAAAGTCCTTTTTTCACCGTTTGGATGCATTTCCCCGGGCGGCCAGCCGGGGGCGCCGGTCCCCGGACCCATGCATGACATCCCCCGGGTCAGGGCTACCTTCTGCGTGTTTAGTTGGGTGGAAATATGGATGTTTTTTTTTCCGGGGGGAATACGCTTGCACTTGCCCAGGGACACTTCCATAGCCCTGGGCATGAATCCTGGGCTCGAGTGGGTGAAATTTCAAAATATTTTCAAAGTCCTTTTTTCACCGTTTGGATGCATTTCCCCGGGCGGCCAGCGGGGGGCGCCGGTCCCCGGACCCATGCATGACATCCCCCGGGTCAGGGCTACCTTCTGCGTGTTTAGTTGGGTGGAAATATGGATGTTTTTTTTTCCGGGGTGAATACGCTTGCACGTGCCCAGGGACACTTCCATAGCCCTGGGCATGAATCCTTGGCTCGAGTGGGTGAAATTTCAAAATATTTTCAAAGTCCTTTTTTCACCGTTTGGATGCATTTACCCGGGCGACCAGCGGGGGGCGCCGGTCCCCGGACCCATGCATGACATCCCCCGGGTCAGGGCTACCTTCCGCGTGTAGAGTTGGGCGGAAATATGGATGTTTTTTTTTTCCCGGGGGGAATACGCTTGCACGTGCCCAGGGACACTTCCATAGCCCTGGGCATGAATCCTGGGCTCGAGTGGGTGAAATTTCAAAATATTTTCAAAGTCCTTTTTTCACCGTTTGGATGCATTTCCCCGGGCGACCAGCGGGGGGCGCCGGTCCCCGGACCCATGCATGACATCCCCCGGGTCAGGGCTACCTTCTGCGTGTTCAGTTGGGTGGAAATATGGATGTTTTTTTCCGGGGGGAAAACATTTGCACGTGCCCAGGGACACTTCCATAGCCCTGGGCATGAATCCTGGGCTCGAGTGGGTGAAATTTCAAAATATTTTCAAAGTCCTTTTTTCACCGTTTGGATGCATTTCCCCGGGTGGCCAGCGGGATGCGCCGGTCCCCGGACCCATGCATGACATCCCCCGGGTCAGGGCTACATTCTGCGTGTTTAGTTGGGTGGAAATATGGATTTTTTTTTTTCCGGGGGGAATACGCTTGCACGTGCCCAGGGACACTTCCATAGCCCTGGGCATGAATCCTGGGCTCGAGTGGGTGAAATTTCAAAATATTTTCAAAGTCCTTTTTTCACCGTTTGGATGCATTTCCCCGGGCGACCAGCGGGGGGCGCCGGTCCCCGGACCCATGCATGACATCCCCCGGGTCAGGGCTACCTTCTGCGTGTTTAGTTGGGTGGAAATATGGATGTTTTTTTTTTCCCGGGGGGAATACGCTTGCACGTGCCCAGGGACACTTCCATAGCCCTGGGCATGAATCCTGAGCTCGAGTGGGTGAAATTTCAAAATATTTTCAAAGTCCTTTTTTCACCGTTTGGATGCATTTCCCAGGGCGGCCAGTGGGGGGCGCCGGTCCCCGGACCCATGCATGACATCCCCCGGGTCAGGGCTACCTTCTGCGTGTTTAGTTGGGTGGAAATATGGATGTTTTTTTTTCCGGGGGGAATACGCTTGCACGTGCCCAGGGACACTTCCATAGCCCTGGGCATGAATCCTGAGCTCGAGTGGGTGAAATTTCAAAATATTTTCAAAGTCCTTTTTTCACCGTTTGGATGCATTTCCCCGGGCGGCTAGTGGGGGGCGCCGGTCCCCGGACCCATGCATGACATCCCCCGGGTCAGGGCTACATTCTGCGTGTTTAGTTGGGTGGAAATATGGATTTTTTTTTTCCGGGGGGAATACGCTTGCACGTGCCCAGGGACACTTCCATAGCCCTGGGCATGAATCCTTGGCTCGAGTGGGTGAAATTTCAAAATATTTTCAAAGTCCTTTTTTCACCGTTTGGATGCATTTACCCGGGCGACCAGCGGGGGGCGCCGGTCCCCGGACCCATGCATGACATCCCCCGGGTCAGGGCTACCTTCTGCGTGTTTAGTTGGGTGGAAATATGGATGTTTTTTTTTCCGGGGGGAATACGCTTGCACGTGCCCAGGGACACTTCCATAGCCCTGGGCATGAATCCTTGGCTCGAGTGGGTGAAATTTCAAAATATTTTCAAAGTCCTTTTTTCACCGTTTGGATGCATTTACCCGGGCGACCAGCGGGGGGCGCCGGTCCCCGGACCCATGCATGACATCCCCCGGGTCAGGGCTACCTTCTGCGTGTTTAGTTGGGTGGAAATATGGATGTTTTTTTTTCCCGGGGGGAATACGCTTGCACGTGCCCAGGGACACTTCCATAGCCCTGGGCATGAATCCTTGGCTCGAGTGGGTGAAATTTCAAAATATTTTCAAAGTCCTTTTTTCACCGTTTGGATGCATTTACCCGGGCGACCAGCGGGGGGCGCCGGTCCCCGGACCCATGCATGACATCCCCCGGGTCAGGGCTACCTTCTGCGTGTTTAGTTGGGTGGAAATATGGATGTTTTTTTTTCCGGGGGGAATACGCTTGCACTTGCCCAGGGACACTTCCATAGCCCTGGGCATGAATCCTGGGCTCGAGTGGGTGAAATTTCAAAATATTTTCAAAGTCCTTTTTTCACCGTTTGGATGCATTTCCCCGGGCGGCCAGCGGGGGGCGCCGGTCCCCGGACCCATGCATGACATCCCCCGGGTCAGGGCTACCTTCTGCGTGTTTAGTTGGGTGGAAATATGGATGTTTTTTTTTCCGGGGTGAATACGCTTGCACGTGCCCAGGGACACTTCCATAGCCCTGGGCATGAATCCTTGGCTCGAGTGGGTGAAATTTCAAAATATTTTCAAAGTCCTTTTTTCACCGTTTGGATGCATTTACCCGGGCGACCAGCGGGGGGCGCCGGTCCCCGGACCCATGCATGACATCCCCCGGGTCAGGGCTACCTTCTGCGTGTTTAGTTGGGTGGAAATATGGATGTTTTTTTTTTTCCCGGGGGGAATACGCTTGCACGTGCCCAGGGACACTTCCATAGCCCTGGGCATGAATCCTGGGCTCGAGTGGGTGAAATTTCAAAATATTTTCAAAGTCCTTTTTTCACCGTTTGGATGCATTTCCCCGGGCGGCCAGCCGGGGGCGCCGGTCCCCGGACCCATGCATGACATCCCCCGGGTCAGGGCTACCTTCTGCGTGTTTAGTTGGGTGGAAATATGGATGTTTTTTTTTCCGGGGGGAATACGCTTGCACTTGCCCAGGGACACTTCCATAGCCCTGGGCATGAATCCTGGGCTCGAGTGGGTGAAATTTCAAAATATTTTCAAAGTCCTTTTTTCACCGTTTGGATGCATTTCCCCGGGCGGCCAGCGGGGGGCGCCGGTCCCCGGACCCATGGATGACATCCCCCGGGTCAGGGCTACCTTCTGCGTGTTTAGTTGGGTGGAAATATGGATTTTTTTTTTCCGGGGGGAATACGCTTGCACGTGCCCAGGGACACTTCCATAGCCCTGGGCATGAATCCTGAGCTCGAGTGGGTGAAATTTCAAAATATTTTCAAAGTCCTTTTTTCACCGTTTGGATGCATTTCCCAGGGCGGCCAGTGGGGGGCGCCGGTCCCCGGACCCATGCATGACATCCCCCGGGTCAGGGCTACCTTCTGCGTGTTTAGTTGGGTGGAAATATGGATGTTTTTTTTTCCGGGGGGAATACGCTTGCACGTGCCCAGGGACACTTCCATAGCCCTGGGCATGAATCCTGAGCTCGAGTGGGTGAAATTTCAAAATATTTTCAAAGTCCTTTTTTCACCGTTTGGATGCATTTCCCAGGGCGGCCAGTGGGGGGCGCCGGTCCCCGGACCCATGCATGACATCCCCCGGGTCAGGGCTACCTTCTGCGTGTTTAGTTGGGTGGAAATATGGATTTTTTTTTTCCGGGGGGAATACGCTTGCACGTGCCCAGGGACACTTCCATAGCCCTGGGCATGAATCCTGAGCTCGAGTGGGTGAAATTTCAAAATATTTTCAGTCCTTTTTTCACCGTTTGGATGCATTTCCCCGGGCGGCTAGTGGGGGGCGCCGGTCCCCGGACCCATGCATGACATCCCCCGGGTCAGGGCTACATTCTGCGTGTTTAGTTGGGTGGAAATATGGATTTTTTTTTTCCGGGGGGAATACGCTTGCACGTGCCCAGGGACACTTCCATAGCCCTGGGCATGAATCCTGGGCTCGAGTGGGTGAAATTTCAAAATATTTTCAAAGTCCTTTTTTCACCGTTTGGATGCATTTCCCCGGGCGACCAGCGGGGGGCGCCGGTCCCCGGACCCATGCATGACATCCACCGGGTCAGGGCTACCTTCTGCGTGTTTAGTTGGGTGGAAATATGGATGTTTTTTTTTCCCGGGGGGAATACGCTTGCACGTGCCCAGGGACACTTCCATAGCCCTGGGCATGTATCCTGAGCTCGAGTGGGTGAAATTTCAAAATATTTTCAAAGTCCTTTTTTCACCGTTTGGATGCATTTCCCAGGGCGGCCAGTGGGGGGCGCCGGTCCCCGGACCCATGCATGACATCCCCCGGGTCAGGGCTACCTTCTGCGTGTTTAGTTGGGTGGAAATATGGATGTTTTTTTTTCCGGGGGGAATACGCTTGCACGTGCCCAGGGACACTTCCATAGCCCTGGGCATGAATCCTGAGCTCGAGTGGGTGAAATTTCAAAATATTTTCAAAGTCCTTTTTTCACCATTTGGATGCATTTCCCCGGGCGGCTAGTGGGGGGCGCCGGTCCCCGGACCCATGCATGACATCCCCCGGGTCAGGGCTACATTCTGCGTGTTTAGTTGGGTGGAAATATGGATTTTTTTTTTCCGGGGGGAATACGCTTGCACGTGCCCAGGGACACTTCCATAGCCCTGGGCATGAATCCTTGGCTCGAGTGGGTGAAATTTCAAAATATTTTCAAAGTCCTTTTTTCACCGTTTGGATGCATTTACCCGGGCGACCAGCGGGGGGCGCCGGTCCCCGGACCCATGCATGACATCCCCCGGGTCAGGGCTACCTTCTGCGTGTTTAGTTGGGTGGAAATATGGATGTTTTTTTTTCCGGGGGGAATACGCTTGCACGTGCCCAGGGACACTTCCATAGCTCTGGGCATGAATCCTTGGCTCGAGTGGGTGAAATTTCAAAATATTTTCAAAGTCCTTTTTTCACCGTTTGGATGCATTTACCCGGGCGACCAGCGGGGGGCGCCGGTCCCCGGACCCATGCATGACATCCCCCGGGTCAGGGCTACCTTCTGCGTGTTTAGTTGGGTGGAAATATGGATGTTTTTTTTTCCCGGGGGGAATACGCTTGCACGTGCCCAGGGACACTTCCATAGCCCTGGGCATGAATCCTGGGCTCGAGTGGGTGAAATTTCAAAATATTTTCAAAGTCCTTTTTTCACCGTTTGGATGCATTTCCCCGGGCGGCCAGCCGGGGGCGCCGGTCCCCGGACCCATGCATGACATCCCCCGGGTCAGGGCTACCTTCTGCGTGTTTAGTTGGGTGGAAATATGGATGTTTTTTTTTCCGGGGGGAATACGCTTGCACTTGCCCAGGGACACTTCCATAGCCCTGGGCATGAATCCTGGGCTCGAGTGGGTGAAATTTCAAAATATTTTCAAAGTCCTTTTTTCACCGTTTGGATGCATTTCCCCGGGCGGCCAGCGGGGGGCGCCGGTCCCCGGACCCATGCATGACATCCCCCGGGTCAGGGCTACCTTCTGCGTGTTTAGTTGGGTGGAAATATGGATGTTTTTTTTTCCGGGGTGAATACGCTTGCACGTGCCCAGGGACACTTCCATAGCCCTGGGCATGAATCCTTGGCTCGAGTGGGTGAAATTTCAAAATATTTTCAAAGTCCTTTTTTCACCGTTTGGATGCATTTACCCGGGCGACCAGCGGGGGGCGCCGGTCCCCGGACCCATGCATGACATCCCCCGGGTCAGGGCTACCTTCTGCGTGTTTAGTTGGGTGGAAATATGGATGTTTTTTTTTTTCCCGGGGGGAATACGCTTGCACGTGCCCAGGGACACTTCCATAGCCCTGGGCATGAATCCTGGGCTCGAGTGGGTGAAATTTCAAAATATTTTCAAAGTCCTTTTTTCACCGTTTGGATGCATTTCCCCGGGCGGCCAGCCGGGGGCGCCGGTCCCCGGACCCATGCATGACATCCCCCGGGTCAGGGCTACCTTCTGCGTGTTTAGTTGGGTGGAAATATGGATGTTTTTTTTTCCGGGGGGAATACGCTTGCACTTGCCCAGGGACACTTCCATAGCCCTGGGCATGAATCCTGGGCTCGAGTGGGTGAAATTTCAAAATATTTTCAAAGTCCTTTTTTCACCGTTTGGATGCATTTCCCCGGGCGGCCAGCGGGGGGCGCCGGTCCCCGGACCCATGCATGACATCCCCCGGGTCAGGGCTACCTTCTGCGTGTTTAGTTGGGTGGAAATATGGATGTTTTTTTTTCCGGGGTGAATACGCTTGCACGTGCCCAGGGACACTTCCATAGCCCTGGGCATGAATCCTTGGCTCGAGTGGGTGAAATTTCAAAATATTTTCAAAGTCCTTTTTTCACCGTTTGGATGCATTTACCCGGGCGACCAGTGGGGGGCGCCGGTCCCCGGACCCATGCATGACATCCCCCGGGTCAGGGCTACCTTAAGCGTGTAGAGTTGGGTGGAAATATGGATGTTTTTTTTTTCCCGGGGGGAATACGCTTGCACGTGCCCAGGGACACTTCCATAGCCCTGGGCATGAATCCTGGGCTCGAGTGGGTGAAATTTCAAAATATTTTCAAAGTCCTTTTTTCACCGTTTGGATGCATTTCCCCGGGCGGCCAGCGGGGGGCGCCGGTCCCCGGACCCATGGATGACATCCCCCGGGTCAGGGCTACCTTCTGCGTGTTTAGTTGGGTGGAAATATGGATTTTTTTTTTCCGGGGGGAATACGCTTGCACGTGCCCAGGGACACTTCCATAGCCCTGGGCATGAATCCTGAGCTCGAGTGGGTGAAATTTCAAAATATTTTCAAAGTCCTTTTTTCACCGTTTGGATGCATTTCCCAGGGCGGCCAGTGGGGGGCGCCGGTCCCCGGACCCATGCATGACATCCCCCGGGTCAGGGCTACCTTCTGCGTGTTTAGTTGGGTGGAAATATGGATGTTTTTTTTTCCGGGGGGAATACGCTTGCACGTGCCCAGGGACACTTCCATAGCCCTGGGCATGAATCCTGAGCTCGAGTGGGTGAAATTTCAAAATATTTTCAAAGTCCTTTTTTCACCGTTTGGATGCATTTCCCAGGGCGGCCAGTGGGGGGCGCCGGTCCCCGGACCCATGCATGACATCCCCCGGGTCAGGGCTACCTTCTGCGTGTTTAGTTGGGTGGAAATATGGATTTTTTTTTTCCGGGGGGAATACGCTTGCACGTGCCCAGGGACACTTCCATAGCCCTGGGCATGAATCCTGAGCTCGAGTGGGTGAAATTTCAAAATATTTTCAGTCCTTTTTTCACCGTTTGGATGCATTTCCCCGGGCGGCTAGTGGGGGGCGCCGGTCCCCGGACCCATGCATGACATCCCCCGGGTCAGGGCTACATTCTGCGTGTTTAGTTGGGTGGAAATATGGATTTTTTTTTTCCGGGGGGAATACGCTTGCACGTGCCCAGGGACACTTCCATAGCCCTGGGCATGAATCCTGGGCTCGAGTGGGTGAAATTTCAAAATATTTTCAAAGTCCTTTTTTCACCGTTTGGATGCATTTCCCCGGGCGACCAGCGGGGGGCGCCGGTCCCCGGACCCATGCATGACATCCACCGGGTCAGGGCTACCTTCTGCGTGTTTAGTTGGGTGGAAATATGGATGTTTTTTTTTCCCGGGGGGAATACGCTTGCACGTGCCCAGGGACACTTCCATAGCCCTGGGCATGTATCCTGAGCTCGAGTGGGTGAAATTTCAAAATATTTTCAAAGTCCTTTTTTCACCGTTTGGATGCATTTCCCCGGGCGGCCAGCGGGGGGCGCCGGTCCCCGGACCCATGCATGACATCCCCCGGGTCAGGGCTACCTTCTGCGTGTTTAGTTGGGTGAAAATATGGATGTTTTTTTTTCCGGGGGGAATACGCTTGCACGTGCCCAGGGACACTTCCATAGCCCTGGGCATGAATCCTGAGCTCGATTGGGTGAAATTTCAAAATATTTTCAAAGTCCTTTTTTCACCGTTTGGATGCATTTCCCAGGGCGGCCAGTGGGGGGCGCCGGTCCCCGGACCCATGCATGACATCCCCCGGGTCAGGGCTACCTTCTGCGTGTTTAGTTGGGTGGAAATATGGATGTTTTTTTTTCCGGGGGGAATACGCTTGCACGTGCCCAGGGACACTTCCATAGCCCTGGGCATGAATCCTGAGCTCGAGTGGGTGAAATTTCAAAATATTTTCAAAGTCCTTTTTTCACCGTTTGGATGCATTTCCCCGGGCGGCTAGTGGGGGGCGCCGGTCCCCGGACCCATGCATGACATCCCCCGGGTCAGGGCTACATTCTGCGTGTTTAGTTGGGTGGAAATATGGATTTTTTTTTTCCGGGGGGGAATACGCTTGCACGTGCCCAGGGACACTTCCATAGCCCTGGGCATGAATCCTGGGCTCGAGTGGGTGAAATTTCAAAATATTTTCAAAGTCCTTTTTTCACCGTTTGGATGCATTTCCCCGGGCGACCAGCGGGGGGCGCCGGTCCCCGGACCCATGCATGACATCCCCCGGGTCAGGGCTACCTTCTGCGTGTTTAGTTGGGTGGAAATATGGATGTTTTTTTTTTTCCGGGGGGAATACGCTTGCACGTGCCCAGGGACACTTCCATAGCCCTGGGCATGAATCCTGAGCTCGAGTGGGTGAAATTTCAAAATATTTTCAAAGTCCTTTTTTCACCGTTTGGATGCATTTCCCAGGGCGGCCAGTGGGGGGCGCCGGTCCCCGGACCCATGCATGACATCCCCCGGGTCAGGGCTACCTTCTGCGTGTTTAGTTGGGTGGAAATATGGATGTTTTTTTTTCCGGGGGGAATACGCTTGCACGTGCCCAGGGACACTTCCATAGCCCTGGGCATGAATCCTGAGCTCGAGTGGGTGAAATTTCAAAATATTTTCAAAGTCCTTTTTTCACCGTTTGGATGCATTTCCCCGGGCGGCTAGTGGGGGGCGCCGGTCCCCGGACCCATGCATGACATCCCCCGGGTCAGGGCTACATTCTGCGTGTTTAGTTGGGTGGAAATATGGATTTTTTTTTTCCGGGGGGAATACGCTTGCACGTGCCCAGGGACACTTCCATAGCCCTGGGCATGAATCCTGGGCTCGAGTGGGTGAAATTTCAAAATATTTTCAAAGTCCTTTTTTCACCGTTTGGATGCATTTCCCCGGGCGACCAGCGGGGGGCGCCGGCCCCCGGACCCATGCATGACATCCCCCGGGTCAGGGCTACCTTCTGCGTGTTTAGTTGGGTGAAAATATGGATGTTTTTTTTTTCCGGGGGGAATACGCTTGCACGTGCCCAGGGACACTTCCATAGCCCTGGGCATGAATCCTGAGCTCGAGTGGGTGAAATTTCAAAATATTTTCAAAGTCCTTTTTTCACCGTTTGGATGCATTTCCCAGGGCGGCCAGTGGGGGGCGCCGGTCCCCGGACCTATGCATGACATCCCCCGGGTCAGGGCTACATTCTGCGTGTTTAGTTGGGTGGAAATATGGATTTTTTTTTTCCGGGGGGAATACGCTTGCACGTGCCCAGGGACACTTCCATAGCCCTGGGCATGAATCCTGGGCTCGAGTGGGTGAAATTTCAAAATATTTTCAAAGTCCTTTTTTCACCGTTTGGATGCATTTCCCCGGGCGACCAGCGGGGGGCGCCGGTCCCCGGACCCATGCATGACATCCCCCGGGTCAGGGCTACCTTCTGCGTGTTTAGTTGGGTGAAAATATGGATGTTTTTTTTTTCCGGGGGGAATACGCTTGCACGTGCCCAGGGACACTTCCATAGCCCTGGGCATGAATCCTGGGCTCGAGTGGGTGAAATTTCAAAATATTTTCAAAGTCCTTTTTTCACCGTTTGGATGCATTTCCCCGGGCGACCAGCGGGGGGCACCGGTCCCCGGACCCATGCATGACATCCCCCGGGTCAGGGCTACCTTCTGCGTGTTTAGTTGGGTGGAAATATGGATTTTTTTTTTCCGGGGGGAATACGCTTGCACGTGCCCAGGGACACTTCCATAGCCCTGGGCATGAATCCTGAGCTCGAGTGGGTGAAATTTCAAAATATTTTCAAAGTCCTTTTTTCACCGTTTGGATGCATTTCCCCGGGCGACCAGCGGGGGGCGCCGGTCCCCGGACCCATGCATGACATCCCCCGGGTCAGGGCTACCTTCTGCGTGTTTAGTTGGGTGGAAATATGGATTTTTTTTTTCCGGGGGGAATACGCTTGCACGTGCCCAGGGACACTTCCATAGCCCTGGGCATGAATCCTGAGCTCGAGTGGGTGAAATTTCAAAATATTTTCAAAGTCCTTTTTTCACCGTTTGGATGCATTTCCCAGGGCGGCCAGTGGGGGGCGCCGGTCCCCGGACCCATGCATGACATCCCCCGGGTCAGGGCTACCTTCTGCGTGTTTAGTTGGGTGGAAATATGGATGTTTTTTTTTCCGGGGGGAATACGCTTGCACGTGCCCAGGGACACTTCCATAGCCCTGGGCATGAATCCTGAGCTCGAGTGGGTGAAATTTCAAAATATTTTCAAAGTCCTTTTTTCACCGTTTGGATGCATTTCCCCGGGCGGCTAGTGGGGGGCGCCGGTCCCCGGACCCATGCATGACATCCCCCGGGTCAGGGCTACATTCTGCGTGTTTAGTTGGGTGAAAATATGGATTTTTTTTTCCGGGGGGAATACGCTTGCACGTGCCCAGGGACACTTCCATAGCCCTGGGCATGAATCCTGGGCTCGAGTGGGTGAAATTTCAAAATATTTTCAAAGTCCTTTTTTCACCGTTTGGATGCATTTCCCCGGGCGACCAGCGGGGGGCGCCGGTCCCCGGACCCATGCATGACATCCCCCGGGTCAGGGCTACCTTCTGCGTGTTTAGTTGGGTGGAAATATGGATGTTTTTTTTTCCGGGGGGAATACGCTTGCACGTGCCCAGGGACACTTCCATAGCCCTGGGCATGAATCCTGAGCTCGAGTGGGTGAAATTTCAAAATATTTTCAAAGTCCTTTTTTCACCGTTTGGATGCATTTCCCCGGGCGACCAGCGGGGGGCGCCGGTCCCCGGACCCATGCATGACATCCCCCGGGTCAGGGCTACCTTCTGCGTGTTTAGTTGGGTGGAAATATGGATGTTTTTTTTTTCCCGGGGGGAATACGCTTGCACGTGCCCAGGGACACTTCCATAGCCCTGGGCATGAATCCTGAGCTCGAGTGGGTGAAATTTCAAAATATTTTCAAAGTCCTTTTTTCACCGTTTGGATGCATTTCCCCGGGCGGCCAGTGGGGGGCGCCGGTCCTCGGACCCATGCATGACATCCCCCGGGTCAGGGCTACCTTCTGCGTGTTTAGTTGGGTGGAAATATGGATGTTTTTTTTTTCCGGGGGGAATACGCTTGCACGTGCCCAGGGACACTTCCATAGCCCTGGGCATGAATCCTGAGCTCGAGTGGGTGAAATTTCAAAATATTTTCAAAGTCCTTTTTTCACCGTTTGGATGCATTTCCCCGGGCGGCCAGCAGGGGGCGCCGGTCCCCGGACCCATGCATGACATCCCCCGGGTCAGGGCTACCTTCTGCGTGTTTAGTTGGGTGGAAATATGGATGTTTTTTTTTTCCCGGGGGGAATACGCTTGCACGTACCCAGGGACACTTCCATAGCCCTGGGCATGAATCCTGAGCTCGAGTGGGTGAAATTTCAAAATATTTTCAAAGTCCTTTTTTCACCGTTTGGATGCATTTCCCAGGGCGGCCAGTGGGGGGCGCCGGTCCCCGGACCCATGCATGACATCCCCCGGGTCAGGGCTACCTTCTGCGTGTTTAGTTGGGTGAAAATATGGATGTTTTTTTTTTCCGGGGGGAATACGCTTGCACGTGCCCAGGGACACTTCCATAGCCCTGGGCATGAATCCTGAGCTCGAGTGGGTGAAATTTCAAAATATTTTCAAAGTCCTTTTTTCACCGTTTGGATGCATTTCCCAGGGCGGCCAGTGGGGGGCGCCGGTCCCCGGACCCATGCATGACATCCCCCGGGTCAGGGCTACCTTCTGCGTGTTTAGTTGGGTGGAAATATGGATGTTTTTTTTTCCGGGGGGAATACGCTTGCACGTGCCCAGGGACACTTCCATAGCCCTGGGCATGAATCCTGAGCTCGAGTGGGTGAAATTTCAAAATATTTTCAAAGTCCTTTTTTCACCGTTTGGATGCATTTCCCCGGGCGGCTAGTGGGGGGCGCCGGTCCCCGGACCCATGCATGACATCCCCCGGGTCAGGGCTACATTCTGCGTGTTTAGTTGGGTGGAAATATGGATTTTTTTTTTTCCGGGGGGAATACGCTTGCACGTGCCCAGGGACACTTCCATAGCCCTGGGCATGAATCCTGGGCTCGAGTGGGTGAAATTTCAAAATATTTTCAAAGTCCTTTTTTCACCGTTTGGATGCATTTCCCCGGGCGACCAGCGGGGGGCGCCGGTCCCCGGACCCATGCATGACATCCCCCGGGTCAGGGCTACCTTCTGCGTGTTTAGTTGGGTGGAAATATGGATGTTTTTTTTTCCGGGGGGAATACGCTTGCACGTGCCCAGGGACAATTCCATAGCCCTGGGCATGAATCCTGAGCTCGAGTGGGTGAAATTTCAAAATATTTTCAAAGTCCTTTTTTCACCGTTTGGATGCATTTCCCCGGGCGACCAGCGGGGGGCGCCGGTCCCCGGACCCATGCATGACATCCCCCGGGTCAGGGCTACCTTCTGCGTGTTTAGTTGGGTGGAAATATGGATGTTTTTTTTTTTTCCGGGGGGAATACGCTTGCACGTGCCCAGGGACACTTCCATAGCCCTGGGCATGAATCCTGAGCTCGAGTGGGTGAAATTTCAAAATATTTTCAAAGTCCTTTTTTCACCGTTTGGATGCATTTCCCAGGGCGGCCAGCGGGGGGCGCCGGTCCCCGGACCCATGCATGACATCCCCCGGGTCAGGGCTACCTTCTGCATGTTTAGTTGGGTGAAAATATGGATGTTTTTTTTTTCCGGGGGGAATACGCTTGCACGTGCCCAGGGACACTTCCATAGCCCTGGGCATGAATCCTGAGCTCGAGTGGGTGAAATTTCAAAATATTTTCAAAGTCCTTTTTTCACCGTTTGGATGCATTTCCCAGGGCGGCCAGTGGGGGGCGCCGGTCCCCGGACCCATGCATGACATCCCCCGGGTCAGGGCTACATTCTGCGTGTTTAGTTGGGTGGAAATATGGATTTTTTTTTTCCGGGGGGAATACGCTTGCACGTGCCCAGGGACACTTCCATAGCCCTGGGCATGAATCCTGGGCTCGAGTGGGTGAAATTTCAAAATATTTTCAAAGTCCTTTTTTCACCGTTTGGATGCATTTCCCCGGGCGACCAGCGGGGGGCGCCGGTCCCCGGACCCATGCATGACATCCCCCGGGTCAGGGCTACCTTCTGCGTGTTTAGTTGGGTGAAAATATGGATGTTTTTTTTTTCCGGGGGGAATACGCTTGCACGTGCCCAGGGACACTTCCATAGCCCTGGGCATGAATCCTGGGCTCGAGTGGGTGAAATTTCAAAATATTTTCAAAGTCCTTTTTTCACCGTTTGGATGCATTTCCCCGGGCGACCAGCGGGGGGCGCCGGTCCCCGGACCCATGCATGACATCCCCCGGGTCAGGGCTACCTTCTGCGTGTTTAGTTGGGTGGAAATATGGATGTTTTTTTTTCCGGGGGGAATACGCTTGCACGTGCCCAGGGACACTTCCATAGCCCTGGGCATGAATCCTGAGCTCGAGTGGGTGAAATTTCAAAATATTTTCAAAGTCCTTTTTTCACCGTTTGGATGCATTTCCCCGGGCGACCAGCGGGGGGCGCCGGTCCCCGGACCCATGCATGACATCCCCCGGGTCAGGGCTACCTTCTGCGTGTTTAGTTGGGTGGAAATATGGATGTTTTTTTTTCCCGGGGGGAATACGCTTGCACGTGCCCAGGGACACTTCCATAGCCCTGGGCATGAATCCTGAGCTCGAGTGGGTGAAATTTCAAAATATTTTCAAAGTCCTTTTTTCACCGTTTGGATGCATTTCCCAGGGCGGCCAGTGGGGGGCGCCGGTCCCCGGACCCATGCATGACATCCCCCGGGTCAGGGCTACCTTCTGCGTGTTTAGTTGGGTGGAAATATGGATGTTTTTTTTCCGGGGGGAATACGCTTGCACGTGCCCAGGGACACTTCCATAGCCCTGGGCATGAATCCTGAGCTCGAGTGGGTGAAATTTCAAAATATTTTCAAAGTCCTTTTTTCACCGTTTGGATGCATTTCCCCGGGCGGCTAGTGGGGGGCGCCGGTCCCCGGACCCATGCATGACATCCCCCGGGTCAGGGCTACATTCTGCGTGTTTAGTTGGGTGGAAATATGGATTTTTTTTTTCCGGGGGGAATACGCTTGCACGTGCCCAGGGACACTTCCATAGCCCTGGGCATGAATCCTGGGCTCGAGTGGGTGAAATTTCAAAATATTTTCAAAGTCCTTTTTTCACCGTTTGGATGCATTTCCCCGGGCGACCAGCGGGGGGCGCCGGTCCCCGGACCCATGCATGACATCCCCCGGGTCAGGGCTACCTTCTGCGTGTTTAGTTGGGTGGAAATATGGATGTTTTTTTTTCCGGGGGGAATACGCTTGCACGTGCCCAGGGACACTTCCATAGCCCTGGGCATGAATCCTGAGCTCGAGTGGGTGAAATTTCAAAATATTTTCAAAGTCCTTTTTTCACCGTTTGGATGCATTTCCCAGGGCGGCCAGTGGGGGGCGCCGGTCCCCGGACCCATGCATGACATCCCCCGGGTCAGGGCTACATTCTGCGTGTTTAGTTGGGTGGAAATATGGATTTTTTTTTTCCGGGGGGAATACGCTTGCACGTGCCCAGGGACACTTCCATAGCCCTGGGCATGAATCCTGGGCTCGAGTGGGTGAAATTTCAAAATATTTTCAAAGTCCTTTTTTCACCGTTTGGATGCATTTCCCCGGGCGACCAGCGGGGGGCGCCGGTCCCCGGACCCATGCATGACATCCCCCGGGTCAGGGCTACCTTCTGCGTGTTTAGTTGGGTGAAAATATGGATGTTTTTTTTTTCCGGGGGGAATACGCTTGCACGTGCCCAGGGACACTTCCATAGCCCTGGGCATGAATCCTGGGCTCGAGTGGGTGAAATTTCAAAATATTTTCAAAGTCCTTTTTTCACCGTTTGGATGCATTTCCCCGGGCGACCAGCGGGGGGCGCCGGTCCCCGGACCCATGCATGACATCCCCCGGGTCAGGGCTACCTTCTGCGTGTTTAGTTGGGTGGAAATATGGATGTTTTTTTTTCCGGGGGGAATACGCTTGCACGTGCCCAGGGACACTTCCATAGCCCTGGGCATGAATCCTGAGCTCGAGTGGGTGAAATTTCAAAATATTTTCAAAGTCCTTTTTTCACCGTTTGGATGCATTTCCCCGGGCGACCAGCGGGGGGCGCCGGTCCCCGGACCCATGCATGACATCCCCCGGGTCAGGGCTACCTTCTGCGTGTTTAGTTGGGTGGAAATATGGATGTTTTTTTTTCCCGGGGGGAATACGCTTGCACGTGCCCAGGGACACTTCCATAGCCCTGGGCATGAATCCTGAGCTCGAGTGGGTGAAATTTCAAAATATTTTCAAAGTCCTTTTTTCACCGTTTGGATGCATTTCCCAGGGCGGCCAGTGGGGGGCGCCGGTCCCCGGACCCATGCATGACATCCCCCGGGTCAGGGCTACCTTCTGCGTGTTTAGTTGGGTGGAAATATGGATGTTTTTTTTCCGGGGGGAATACGCTTGCACGTGCCCAGGGACACTTCCATAGCCCTGGGCATGAATCCTGAGCTCGAGTGGGTGAAATTTCAAAATATTTTCAAAGTCCTTTTTTCACCGTTTGGATGCATTTCCCCGGGCGGCTAGTGGGGGGCGCCGGTCCCCGGACCCATGCATGACATCCCCCGGGTCAGGGCTACATTCTGCGTGTTTAGTTGGGTGGAAATATGGATTTTTTTTTTCCGGGGGGAATACGCTTGCACGTGCCCAGGGACACTTCCATAGCCCTGGGCATGAATCCTGGGCTCGAGTGGGTGAAATTTCAAAATATTTTCAAAGTCCTTTTTTCACCGTTTGGATGCATTTCCCCGGGCGACCAGCGGGGGGCGCCGGTCCCCGGACCCATGCATGACATCCCCCGGGTCAGGGCTACCTTCTGCGTGTTTAGTTGGGTGGAAATATGGATGTTTTTTTTTCCGGGGGGAATACGCTTGCACGTGCCCAGGGACACTTCCATAGCCCTGGGCATGAATCCTGAGCTCGAGTGGGTGAAATTTCAAAATATTTTCAAAGTCCTTTTTTCACCGTTTGGATGCATTTCCCCGGGCGACCAGCGGGGGGCGCCGGTCCCCGGACCCATGCATGACATCCCCCGGGTCAGGGCTACCTTCTGCGTGTTTAGTTGGGTGGAAATATGGATGTTTTTTTTTTCCCGGGGGGAATACGCTTGCACGTGCCCAGGGACACTTCCATAGCCCTGGGCATGAATCCTGAGCTCGAGTGGGTGAAATTTCAAAATATTTTCAAAGTCCTTTTTTCACCGTTTGGATGCATTTCCCCGGGCGGCCAGTGGGGGGCGCCGGTCCTCGGACCCATGCATGACATCCCCCGGGTCAGGGCTACCTTCTGCGTGTTTAGTTGGGTGGAAATATGGATGTTTTTTTTTTCCGGGGGGAATACGCTTGCACGTGCCCAGGGACACTTCCATAGCCCTGGGCATGAATCCTGAGCTCGAGTGGGTGAAATTTCAAAATATTTTCAAAGTCCTTTTTTCACCGTTTGGATGCATTTCCCAGGGCGGCCAGTGGGGGGCGCCGGTCCCCGGACCCATGCATGACATCCCCCGGGTCAGGGCTACCTTCTGCGTGTTTAGTTGGGTGGAAATATGGATGTTTTTTTTTCCGGGGGGAATACGCTTGCACGTGCCCAGGGACACTTCCATAGCCCTGGGCATGAATCCTGAGCTCGAGTGGGTGAAATTTCAAAATATTTTCAAAGTCCTTTTTTCACCGTTTGGATGCATTTCCCCGGGCGGCCAGTGGGGGGCGCCGGTCCCCGGACCCATGCATGACATCCCCCGGGTCAGGGCTACATTCTGCGTGTTTAGTTGGGTGGAAATATGGATTTTTTTTTTCCGGGGGAAATACGCTTGCACGTGCCCAGGGACACTTCCATAGCCCTGGGCATGAATCCTGGGCTCGAGTGGGTGAAATTTCAAAATATTTTCAAAGTCCTTTTTTCACCGTTTGGATGCATTTCCCCGGGCGACCAGCGGGGGGCGCCGGTCCCCGGACCCATGCATGACATCCCCCGGGTCAGGGCTACCTTCTGCGTGTTTAGTTGGGTGGAAATATGGATGTTTTTTTTTTCCCGGGGGGAATACGCTTGCACGTGCCCAGGGACACTTCCATAGCCCTGGGCATGAATCCTGAGCTCGAGTGGGTGAAATTTCAAAATATTTTCAAAGTCCTTTTTTCACCGTTTGGATGCATTTCCCCGGGCGGCCAGTGGGGGGCGCCGGTCCCCGGACCCATGCATGACATCCCCCGGGTCAGGGCTACCTTCTGCGTGTTTAGTTGGGTGGAAATATGGATGTTTTTTTTTTCCGGGGGGAATACGCTTGCACGTGCCCAGGGACACTTCCATAGCCCTGGGCATGAATCCTGAGCTCGAGTGGGTGAAATTTCAAAATATTTTCAAAGTCCTTTTTTCACCGTTTGGATGCATTTCCCCGGGCGACCAGCGGGGGGCGCCGGTCCCCGGACCCATGCATGACATCCCCCGGGTCAGGGCTACCTTCTGCGTGTTTAGTTGGGTGGAAATATGGATGTTTTTTTTTACCGGGGGGAATACGCTTGCACGTGCCCAGGGACACTTCCATAGCCCTGGGCATGAATCCTGAGCTCGAGTGGGTGAAATTTCAAAATATTTTCAAAGTCCTTTTTTCACCGTTTGGATGCATTTCCCAGGGCGGCCAGTGGGGGGCGCCGGTCCCCGGACCCATGCATGACATCCCCCGGGTCAGGGCTACCTTCTGCGTGTTTAGTTGGGTGGAAATATGGATGTTTTTTTTTCCGGGGGGAATACGCTTGCACGTGCCCAGGGACACTTCCATAGCCCTGGGCATGAATCCTGAGCTCGAGTGGGTGAAATTTCAAAATATTTTCAAAGTCCTTTTTTCACCGTTTGGATGCATTTCCCCGGGCGGCTAGTGGGGGGCGCCGGTCCCCGGACCCATGCATGACATCCCCCGGGTCAGGGCTACATTCTGCGTGTTTAGTTGGGTGGAAATATGGATTTTTTTTTTCCGGGGGGAATACGCTTGCACGTGCCCAGGGACACTTCCATAGCCCTGGGCATGAATCCTGGGCTCGAGTGGGTGAAATTTCAAAATATTTTCAAAGTCCTTTTTTCACCGTTTGGATGCATTTCCCCGGGCGACCAGCGGGGGGCGCCGGTCCCCGGACCCATGCATGACATCCCCCGGGTCAGGGCTACCTTCTGCGTGTTTAGTTGGGTGGAAATATGGATGTTTTTTTTTCCGGGGGGAATACGCTTGCACGTGCCCAGGGACACTTCCATAGCCCTGGGCATGAATCCTGAGCTCGAGTGGGTGAAATTTCAAAATATTTTCAAAGTCCTTTTTTCACCGTTTGGATGCATTTCCCCGGGCGACCAGCGGGGGGCGCCGGTCCCCGGACCCATGCATGACATCCCCCGGGTCAGGGCTACCTTCTGCGTGTTTAGTTGGGTGGAAATATGGATGTTTTTTTTTTCCCGGGGGGAATACGCTTGCACGTGCCCAGGGACACTTCCATAGCCCTGGGCATGAATCCTGAGCTCGAGTGGGTGAAATTTCAAAATATTTTCAAAGTCCTTTTTTCACCGTTTGGATGCATTTCCCCGGGCGGCCAGTGGGGGGCGCCGGTCCTCGGACCCATGCATGACATCCCCCGGGTCAGGGCTACCTTCTGCGTGTTTAGTTGGGTGGAAATATGGATGTTTTTTTTTCCCGGGGGGAATACGCTTGCACGTGCCCAGGGACACTTCCATAGCCCTGGGCATGAATCCTGAGCTCGAGTGGGTGAAATTTCAAAATATTTTCAAAGTCCTTTTTTCACCGTTTGGATGCATTTCCCAGGGCGGCCAGTGGGGGGCGCCGGTCCCCGGACCCATGCATGACATCCCCCGGGTCAGGGCTACCTTCTGCGTGTTTAGTTGGGTGGAAATATGGATGTTTTTTTTTCCGGGGGGAATACGCTTGCACGTGCCCAGGGACACTTCCATAGCCCTGGGCATGAATCCTGAGCTCGAGTGGGTGAAATTTCAAAATATTTTCAAAGTCCTTTTTTCACCGTTTGGATGCATTTCCCCGGGCGGCTAGTGGGGGGCGCCGGTCCCCGGACCCATGCATGACATCCCCCGGGTCAGGGCTACATTCTGCGTGTTTAGTTGGGTGGAAATATGGATTTTTTTTTTCCGGGGGGAATACGCTTGCACGTGCCCAGGGACACTTCCATAGCCCTGGGCATGAATCCTGGGCTCGAGTGGGTGAAATTTCAAAATATTTTCAAAGTCCTTTTTTCACCGTTTGGATGCATTTCCCCGGGCGACCAGCGGGGGGCGCCGGTCCCCGGACCCATGCATGACATCCCCCGGGTCAGGGCTACCTTCTGCGTGTTTAGTTGGGTGGAAATATGGATGTTTTTTTTTCCGGGGGGAATACGCTTGCACGTGCCCAGGGACACTTCCATAGCCCTGGGCATGAATCCTGAGCTCGAGTGGGTGAAATTTCAAAATATTTTCAAAGTCCTTTTTTCACCGTTTGGATGCATTTCCCCGGGCGACCAGCGGGGGGCGCCGGTCCCCGGACCCATGCATGACATCCCCCGGGTCAGGGCTACCTTCTGCGTGTTTAGTTGGGTGGAAATATGGATGTTTTTTTTTCCCGGGGGGAATACGCTTGCACGTGCCCAGGGACACTTCCATAGCCCTGGGCATGAATCCTGAGCTCGAGTGGGTGAAATTTCAAAATATTTTCAAAGTCCTTTTTTCACCGTTTGGATGCATTTCCCCGGGCGGCCAGTGGGGGGCGCCGGTCCTCGGACCCATGCATGACATCCCCCGGGTCAGGGCTACCTTCTGCGTGTTTAGTTGGGTGGAAATATGGATGTTTTTTTTTCCCGGAGGGAATACGCTTGCACGTGCCCAGGGACACTTCCATAGCCCTGGGCATGAATCCTGAGCTCGAGTGGGTGAAATTTCAAAATATTTTCAAAGTCCTTTTTTCACCGTTTGGATGCATTTCCCAGGGCGGCCAGTGGGGGGCGCCGGTCCCCGGACCCATGCATGACATCCCCCGGGTCAGGGCTACCTTCTGCGTGTTTAGTTGGGTGGAAATATGGATGTTTTTTTTTCCGGGGGGAATACGCTTGCACGTGCCCAGGGACACTTCCATAGCCCTGGGCATGAATCCTGGGCTCGAGTGGGTGAAATTTCAAAATATTTTCAAAGTCCTTTTTTCACCGTTTGGATGCATTTCCCCGGGCGACCAGCGGGGGGCGCCGGTCCCCGGACCCATGCATGACATCCCCCGGGTCAGGGCTACCTTCTGCGTGTTTAGTTGGGTGGAAATATGGATGTTTTTTTTTCCGGGGGGAATACGCTTGCACGTGCCCAGGGACACTTCCATAGCCCTGGGCATGAATCCTGAGCTCGAGTGGGTGAAATTTCAAAATATTTTCAAAGTCCTTTTTTCACCGTTTGGATGCATTTCCCCGGGCGACCAGCGGGGGGCGCCGGTCCCCGGACCCATGCATGACATCCCCCGGGTCAGGGCTACCTTCTGCGTGTTTAGTTGGGTGGAAATATGGATGTTTTTTTTTTCCCGGGGGGAATACGCTTGCACGTGCCCAGGGACACTTCCATAGCCCTGGGCATGAATCCTGAGCTCGAGTGGGTGAAATTTCAAAATATTTTCAAAGTCCTTTTTTCACCGTTTGGATGCATTTCCCCGGGCGGCTAGTGGGGGGCGCCGGTCCCCGGACCCATGCATGACATCCCCCGGGTCAGGGCTACATTCTGCGTGTTTAGTTGGGTGGAAATATGGATTTTTTTTTTCCGGGGGGAATACGCTTGCACGTGCCCAGGGACACTTCCATAGCCCTGGGCATGAATCCTGGGCTCGAGTGGGTGAAATTTCAAAATATTTTCAAAGTCCTTTTTTCACCGTTTGGATGCATTTCCCCGGGCGACCAGCGGGGGGCGCCGGTCCCCGGACCCATGCATGACATCCCCCGGGTCAGGGCTACCTTCTGCGTGTTTAGTTGGGTGGAAATATGGATGTTTTTTTTTTCCGGGGGGAATACGCTTGCACGTGCCCAGGGACACTTCCATAGCCCTGGGCATGAATCCTGAGCTCGAGTGGGTGAAATTTCAAAATATTTTCAAAGTCCTTTTTTCACCGTTTGGATGCATTTCCCCGGGCGACCAGCGGGGGGCGCCGGTCCCCGGACCCATGCATGACATCCCCCGGGTCAGGGCTACCTTCTGCGTGTTTAGTTGGGTGGAAATATGGATGTTTTTTTTTTCCCGGGGGGAATACGCTTGCACGTGCCCAGGGACACTTCCATAGCCCTGGGCATGAATCCTGAGCTCGAGTGGGTGAAATTTCAAAATATTTTCAAAGTCCTTTTTTCACCGTTTGGATGCATTTCCCCGGGCGGCTAGTGGGGGGCGCCGGTCCCCGGACCCATGCATGACATCCCCCGGGTCAGGGCTACATTCTGCGTGTTTAGTTGGGTGGAAATATGGATTTTTTTTTTCCGGGGGGAATACGCTTGCACGTGCCCAGGGACACTTCCATAGCCCTGGGCATGAATCCTGGGCTCGAGTGGGTGAAATTTCAAAATATTTTCAAAGTCCTTTTTTCACCGTTTGGATGCATTTCCCCGGGCGACCAGCGGGGGGCGCCGGTCCCCGGACCCATGCATGACATCCCCCGGGTCAGGGCTACCTTCTGCGTGTTTAGTTGGGTGGAAATATGGATGTTTTTTTTTCCGGGGGGAATACGCTTGCACGTGCCCAGGGACACTTCCATAGCCCTGGGCATGAATCCTGAGCTCGAGTGGGTGAAATTTCAAAATATTTTCAAAGTCCTTTTTTCACCGTTTGGATGCATTTCCCCGGGCGACCAGCGGGGGGCGCCGGTCCCCGGACCCATGCATGACATCCCCCGGGTCAGGGCTACCTTCTGCGTGTTTAGTTGGGTGGAAATATGGATGTTTTTTTTTTTCCCGGGGGGAATACGCTTGCACGTGCCCAGGGACACTTCCATAGCCCTGGGCATGAATCCTGAGCTCGAGTGGGTGAAATTTCAAAATATTTTCAAAGTCCTTTTTTCACCGTTTGGATGCATTTCCCCGGGCGGCCAGTGGGGGGCGCCGGTCCTCGGACCCATGCATGACATCCCCCGGGTCAGGGCTACCTTCTGCGTGTTTAGTTGGGTGGAAATATGGATGTTTTTTTTTCCGGGGGGAATACGCTTGCACGTGCCCAGGGACACTTCCATAGCCCTGGGCATGAATCCTGAGCTCGAGTGGGTGAAATTTCAAAATATTTTCAAAGTCCTTTTTTCACCGTTTGGATGCATTTCCCAGGGCGGCCAGTGGGGGGCGCCGGTCCCCGGACCCATGCATGACATCCCCCGGGTCAGGGCTACCTTCTGCGTGTTTAGTTGGGTGGAAATATGGATGTTTTTTTTTCCGGGGGGAATACGCTTGCACGTGCCCAGGGACACTTCCATAGCCCTGGGCATGAATCCTGAGCTCGAGTGGGTGAAATTTAAAAATATTTTCAAAGTCCTTTTTTCACCGTTTGGATGCATTTCCCCGGGCGGCCAGTGGGGGGCGCCGGTCCCCGGACCCATGCATGACATCCCCCGGGTCAGGGCTACATTCTGCGTGTTTAGTTGGGTGGAAATATGGATTTTTTTTTTTCCGGGGGGAATACGCTTGCACGTGCCCAGGGACACTTCCATAGCCCTGGGCATGAATCCTGGGCTCGAGTGGGTGAAATTTCAAAATATTTTCAAAGTCCTTTTTTCACCGTTTGGATGCATTTCCCCGGGCGACCAGCGGGGGGCGCCGGTCCCCGGACCCATGCATGACATCCCCCGGGTCAGGGCTACCTTCTGCGTGTTTAGTTGGGTGGAAATATGGATGTTTTTTTTTTCCCGGGGGGAATACGCTTGCACGTGCCCAGGGACACTTCCATAGCCCTGGGCATGAATCCTGAGCTCGAGTGGGTGAAATTTCAAAATATTTTCAAAGTCCTTTTTTCACCGTTTGGATGCATTTCCCCGGGCGGCCAGTGGGGGGCGCCGGTCCCCGGACCCATGCATGACATCCCCCGGGTCAGGGCTACCTTCTGCGTGTTTAGTTGGGTGGAAATATGGATGTTTTTTTTTTCCGGGGGGAATACGCTTGCACGTGCCCAGGGACACTTCCATAGCCCTGGGCATGAATCCTGAGCTCGAGTGGGTGAAATTTCAAAATATTTTCAAAGTCCTTTTTTCACCATTTGGATGCATTTCCCCGGGCGGCCAGTGGGGGGCGCCGGTCCCCGGACCCATGCATGACATCCCCCGGGTCAGGGCTACATTCTGCGTGTTTAGTTGGGTGGAAATATGGATTTTTTTTTCCGGGGGGAATACGCTTGCACGTGCGCAGGGACACTTCCATAGCCCTGGGCATGAATCCTGGGCTCGAGTGGGTGAAATTTCAAAATATTTTCAAAGTCCTTTTTTCACCGTTTGGATGCATTTCCCCGGGCGACCAGCGGGGGGCGCCGGTCCCCGGACCCATGCATGACATCCCCCGGGTCAGGGCTACCTTCTGCGTGTTTAGTTGGGTGGAAATATGGATGTTTTTTTTTCCCGGGGGGAATACGCTTGCACGTGCCCAGGGACACTTCCATAGCCCTGGGCATGAATCCTGAGCTCGAGTGGGTGAAATTTTAAAATATTTTCAAAGTCCTTTTTTCACCGTTTGGATGCATTTCCCCGGGCGGCCAGTGGGGGGCGCCGGTCCCCGGACCCATGCATGACATCCCCCGGGTCAGGGCTACCTTCTGCGTGTTTAGTTGGGTGGAAATATGGATTTTTTTTTTCCGGGGGGAATACGCTTGCACGTGCCCAGGGACACTTCCATAGCCCTGGGCATGAATCCTGGGCTCGAGTGGGTGAAATTTCAAAATATTTTCAAAGTCCTTTTTTCACCGTTTGGATGCATTTCCCCGGGCGACCAGCGGGGGGCGCCGGTCCCCGGACCCATGCATGACATCCCCCGGGTCAGGGCTACCTTCTGCGTGTTTAGTTGGGTGAAAATATGGATGTTTTTTTTTTTCCGGGGGGAATACGCTTGCACGTGCCCAGGGACACTTCCATAGCCCTGGGCATGAATCCTGGGCTCGAGTGGGTGAAATTTCAAAATATTTTCAAAGTCCTTTTTTCACCGTTTGGATGCATTTCCCCGGGCGACCAGCGGGGGGCGCCGGTCCCCGGACCCATGCATGACATCCCCCGGGTCAGGGCTACCTTCTGCGTGTTTAGTTGGGTGGAAATATGGATGTTTTTTTTTCCGGGGGGAATACGCTTGCACGTGCCCAGGGACACTTCCATAGCCCTGGGCATGAATCCTGAGCTCGAGTGGGTGAAATTTCAAAATATTTTCAAAGTCCTTTTTTCACCGTTTGGATGCATTTCCCCGGGCGACCAGCGGGGGGCGCCGGTCCCCGGACCCATGCATGACATCCCCCGGGTCAGGGCTACCTTCTGCGTGTTTAGTTGGGTGGAAATATGGATGTTTTTTTTTCCCGGGGGGAATACGCTTGCACGTGCCCAGGGACACTTCCATAGCCCTGGGCATGAATCCTGAGCTCGAGTGGGTGAAATTTCAAAATATTTTCAAAGTCCTTTTTTCACCGTTTGGATGCATTTCCCCGGGCGGCTAGTGGGGGGCGCCGGTCCCCGGACCCATGCATGACATCCCCCGGGTCAGGGCTACATTCTGCGTGTTTAGTTGGGTGGAAATATGGATTTTTTTTTTCCGGGGGGAATACGCTTGCACGTGCCCAGGGACACTTCCATAGCCCTGGGCATGAATCCTGGGCTCGAGTGGGTGAAATTTCAAAATATTTTCAAAGTCCTTTTTTCACCGTTTGGATGCATTTCCCCGGGCGACCAGCGGGGGGCGCCGGTCCCCGGACCCATGCATGACATCCCCCGGGTCAGGGCTACCTTCTGCGTGTTTAGTTGGGTGGAAATATGGATGTTTTTTTTTCCGGGGGGAATACGCTTGCACGTGCCCAGGGACACTTCCATAGCCCTGGGCATGAATCCTGAGCTCGAGTGGGTGAAATTTCAAAATATTTTCAAAGTCCTTTTTTCACCGTTTGGATGCATTTCCCCGGGCGACCAGCGGGGGGCGCCGGTCCCCGGACCCATGCATGACATCCCCCGGGTCAGGGCTACCTTCTGCGTGTTTAGTTGGGTGGAAATATGGATGTTTTTTTTTTCCCGGGGGGAATACGCTTGCACGTGCCCAGGGACACTTCCATAGCCCTGGGCATGAATCCTGAGCTCGAGTGGGTGAAATTTCAAAATATTTTCAAAGTCCTTTTTTCACCGTTTGGATGCATTTCCCCGGGCGGCCAGTGGGGGGCGCCGGTCCTCGGACCCATGCATGACATCCCCCGGGTCAGGGCTACCTTCTGCGTGTTTAGTTGGGTGGAAATATGGATGTTTTTTTTTTCCGGGGGGAATACGCTTGCACGTGCCCAGGGACACTTCCATAGCCCTGGGCATGAATCCTGAGCTCGAGTGGGTGAAATTTCAAAATATTTTCAAAGTCCTTTTTTCACCGTTTGGATGCATTTCCCCGGGCGGCCAGCAGGGGGCGCCGGTCCCCGGACCCATGCATGACATCCCCCGGGTCAGGGCTACCTTCTGCGTGTTTAGTTGGGTGGAAATATGGATGTTTTTTTTTTCCCGGGGGGAATACGCTTGCACGTACCCAGGGACACTTCCATAGCCCTGGGCATGAATCCTGAGCTCGAGTGGGTGAAATTTCAAAATATTTTCAAAGTCCTTTTTTCACCGTTTGGATGCATTTCCCAGGGCGGCCAGTGGGGGGCGCCGGTCCCCGGACCCATGCATGACATCCCCCGGGTCAGGGCTACCTTCTGCGTGTTTAGTTGGGTGGAAATATGGATGTTTTTTTTTCCGGGGGGAATACGCTTGCACGTGCCCAGGGACACTTCCATAGCCCTGGGCATGAATCCTGAGCTCGAGTGGGTGAAATTTCAAAATATTTTCAAAGTCCTTTTTTCACCGTTTGGATGCATTTCCCCGGGCGGCCAGTGGGGGGCGCCGGTCCCCGGACCCATGCATGACATCCCCCGGGTCAGGGCTACATTCTGCGTGTTTAGTTGGGTGGAAATATGGATTTTTTTTTTTCCGGGGGGAATACGCTTGCACGTGCCCAGGGACACTTCCATAGCCCTGGGCATGAATCCTGGGCTCGAGTGGGTGAAATTTCAAAATATTTTCAAAGTCCTTTTTTCACCGTTTGGATGCATTTCCCCGGGCGACCAGCGCGGGGCGCCGGTCCCCGGACCCATGCATGACATCCCCCGGGTCAGTGCTACCTTCTGCGTGTTTAGTTGGGTGGAAATATGGATGTTTTTTTTTTCCCGGGGGGAATACGCTTGCACGTGCCCAGGGACACTTCCATAGCCCTGGGCATGAATCCTGAGCTCGAGTGGGTGAAATTTCAAAATATTTTCAGTCCTTTTTTCACCGTTTGGATGCATTTCCCCGGGCGGCCAGTGGGGGGCGCCGGTCCCCGGACCCATGCATGACATCCCCCGGGTCAGGGCTACCTTCTGCGTGTTTAGTTGGGTGGAAATATGGATGTTTTTTTTTTCCGGGGGGAATACGCTTGCACGTGCCCAGGGACACTTCCATAGCCCTGGGCATGAATCCTGAGCTCGAGTGGGTGAAATTTCAAAATATTTTCAAAGTCCTTTTTTCACCGTTTGGATGCATTTCCCCGGGCGACCAGCGGGGGGCGCCGGTCCCCGGACCCATGCATGACATCCCCCGGGTCAGGGCTACCTTCTGCGTGTTTAGTTGGGTGGAAATATGGATGTTTTTTTTTCCGGGGGGAATACGCTTGCACGTGCCCAGGGACACTTCCATAGCCCTGGGCATGAATCCTGAGCTCGAGTGGGTGAAATTTCAAAATATTTTCAAAGTCCTTTTTTCACCGTTTGGATGCATTTCCCCGGGCGACCAGCGGGGGGCGCCGGTCCCCGGACCCATGCATGACATCCCCCGGGTCAGGGCTACCTTCTGCGTGTTTAGTTGGGTGGAAATATGGATGTTTTTTTTTTCCCGGGGGGAATACGCTTGCACGTGCCCAGGGACACTTCCATAGCCCTGGGCATGAATCCTGAGCTCGAGTGGGTGAAATTTCAAAATATTTTCAAAGTCCTTTTTTCACCGTTTGGATGCATTTCCCCGGGCGGCCAGTGGGGGGCGCCGGTCCTCGGACCCATGCATGACATCCCCCGGGTCAGGGCTACCTTCTGCGTGTTTAGTTGGGTGGAAATATGGATGTTTTTTTTTTCCGGGGGGAATACGCTTGCACGTGCCCAGGGACATTTCCATAGCCCTGGGCATGAATCCTGAGCTCGAGTGGGTGAAATTTCAAAATATTTTCAAAGTCCTTTTTTCACCGTTTGGATGCATTTCCCTGGGCGGCCAGTGGGGGGCGCCGGTCCCCGGACCCATGCATGACATCCCCCGGGTCAGGGCTACCTTCTGCGTGTTTAGTTGGGTGGAAATATGGATTTTTTTTTTCCGGGGGGAATACGCTTGCACGTGCCCAGGGACACTTCCATAGCCCTGGGCATGAATCCTGGGCTCGAGTGGGTGAAATTTCAAAATATTTTCAAAGTCCTTTTTTCACCGTTTGGATGCATTTCCCCGGGCGACCAGCGGGGGGCGCCGGTCCCCGGACCCATGCATGACATCCCCCGGGTCAGGGCTACCTTCTGCGTGTTTAGTTGGGTGAAAATATGGATGTTTTTTTTTTCCGGGGGGAATACGCTTGCACGTGCCCAGGGACACTTCCATAGCCCTGGGCATGAATCCTGGGCTCGAGTGGGTGAAATTTCAAAATATTTTCAAAGTCCTTTTTTCACCGTTTGGATGCATTTCCCCGGGCGACCAGCGGGGGGCGCCGGTCCCCGGACCCATGCATGACATCCCCCGGGTCAGGGCTACCTTCTGCGTGTTTAGTTGGGTGGAAATATGGATGTTTTTTTTTCCGGGGGGAATACGCTTGCACGTGCCCAGGGACACTTCCATAGCCCTGGGCATGAATCCTGAGCTCGAGTGGGTGAAATTTCAAAATATTTTCAAAGTCCTTTTTTCACCGTTTGGATGCATTTCCCCGGGCGACCAGCGGGGGGCGCCAGTCCCCGGACCCATGCATGACATCCCCCGGGTCAGGGCTACCTTCTGCGTGTTTAGTTGGGTGGAAATATGGATGTTTTTTTTTCCCGGGGGGAATACGCTTGCACGTGCCCAGGGACACTTCCATAGCCCTGGGCATGAATCCTGAGCTCGAGTGGGTGAAATTTCAAAATATTTTCAAAGTCCTTTTTTCACCGTTTGGATGCATTTCCCCGGGCGGCTAGTGGGGGGCGCCGGTCCCCGGACCCATGCATGACATCCCCCGGGTCAGGGCTACATTCTGCGTGTTTAGTTGGGTGGAAATATGGATTTTTTTTTTCCGGGGGGAATACGCTTGCACGTGCACAGGGACACTTCCATAGCCCTGGGCATGAATCCTGGGCTCGAGTGGGTGAAATTTCAAAATATTTTCAAAGTCCTTTTTTCACCGTTTGGATGCATTTCCCCGGGCGACCAGCGGGGGGCGCCGGTCCCCGGACCCATGCATGACATCCCCCGGGTCAGGGCTACCTTCTGCGTGTTTAGTTGGGTGGAAATATGGATGTTTTTTTTTCCGGGGGGAATACGCTTGCACGTGCCCAGGGACACTTCCATAGCCCTGGGCATGAATCCTGAGCTCGAGTGGGTGAAATTTCAAAATATTTTCAAAGTCCTTTTTTCACCGTTTGGATGCATTTCCCCGGGCGACCAGCGGGGGGCGCCGGTCCCCGGACCCATGCATGACATCCCCCGGGTCAGGGCTACCTTCTGCGTGTTTAGTTGGGTGGAAATATGGATGTTTTTTTTTTCCCGGGGGGAATACGCTTGCACGTGCCCAGGGACACTTCCATAGCCCTGGGCATGAATCCTGAGCTCGAGTGGGTGAAATTTCAAAATATTTTCAAAGTCCTTTTTTCACCGTTTGGATGCATTTCCCCGGGCGGCCAGTGGGGGGCGCCGGTCCTCGGACCCATGCATGACATCCCCCGGGTCAGGGCTACCTTCTGCGTGTTTAGTTGGGTGGAAATATGGATGTTTTTTTTTTCCGGGGGGAATACGCTTGCACGTGCCCTGGGACACTTCCATAGCCCTGGGCATGAATCCTGAGCTCGAGTGGGTGAAATTTCAAAATATTTTCAAAGTCCTTTTTTCACCGTTTGGATGCATTTCCCCGGGCGGCCAGCAGGGGGCGCCGGTCCCCGGACCCATGCATGACATCCCCCGGGTCAGGGCTACCTTCTGCGTGTTTAGTTGGGTGGAAATATGGATGTTTTTTTTTTTCCCGGGGGGAATACGCTTGCACGTACCCAGGGACACTTCCATAGCCCTGGGCATGAATCCTGAGCTCGAGTGGGTGAAATTTCAAAATATTTTCAAAGTCCTTTTTTCACCGTTTGGATGCATTTCCCAGGGCGGCCAGTGGGGGGCGCCGGTCCCCGGACCCATGCATGACATCCCCCGGGTCAGGGCTACCTTCTGCGTGTTTAGTTGGGTGGAAATATGGATGTTTTTTTTTCCGGGGGGAATACGCTTGCACGTGCCCAGGGACACTTCCATAGCCCTGGGCATGAATCCTGAGCTCGAGTGGGTGAAATTTCAAAATATTTTCAAAGTCCTTTTTTCACCGTTTGGATGCATTTCCCCGGGCGGCCAGTGGGGGGCGCCGGTCCCCGGACCCATGCATGACATCCCCCGGGTCAGGGCTACATTCTGCGTGTTTAGTTGGGTGGAAATATGGATTTTTTTTTTTCCGGGGGGAATACGCTTGCACGTGCCCAGGGACACTTCCATAGCCCTGGGCATGAATCCTGAGCTCGAGTGGGTGAAATTTCAAAATATTTTCAAAGTCCTTTTTTCACCGTTTGGATGCATTTCCCCGGGCGGCCAGTGGGGGGCGCCGGTCCCCGGACCCATGCATGACATCCCCCGGGTCAGGGCTACATTCTGCGTGTTTAGTTGGGTGGAAATATGGATTTTTTTTTTCCGGGGGGAATACGCTTGCACGTGCCCAGGGACACTTCCATAGCCCTGGGCATGAATCCTGGGCTCGAGTGGGTGAAATTTCAAAATATTTTCAAAGTCCTTTTTTCACCGTTTGGATGCATTTCCCCGGGCGACCAGCGGGGGGCGCCGGTCCCCGGACCCATGCATGACATCCCCCGGGTCAGGGCTACCTTCTGCGTGTTTAGTTGGGTGGAAATATGGATGTTTTTTTTTCCGGGGGGAATACGCTTGCACGTGCCCAGGGACACTTCCATAGCCCTGGGCATGAATCCTGAGCTCGAGTGGGTGAAATTTCAAAATATTTTCAAAGTCCTTTTTTCACCGTTTGGATGCATTTCCCCGGGCGACCAGCGGGGGGCGCCGGTCCCCGGACCCATGCATGACATCCCCCGGGTCAGGGCTACCTTTTGCGTGTTTAGTTGGTTGGAAATATGGATGTTTTTTTTTTTCCCGGGGGGAATACGCTTGCACGTGCCCAGGGACACTTCCATAGCCCTGGGCATGAATCCTGAGCTCGAGTGGGTGAAATTTCAAAATATTTTCAAAGTCCTTTTTTCACCGTTTGGATGCATTTCCCCGGGCGGCCAGTGGGGGGCGCCGGTCCTCGGACCCATGCATGACATCCCCCGGGTCAGGGCTACCTTCTGCGTGTTTAGTTGGGTGGAAATATGGATGTTTTTTTTTTCCGGGGGGAATACGCTTGCACGTGCCCAGGGACACTTCCATAGCCCTGGGCATGAATCCTGAGCTCGAGTGGGTGAAATTTCAAAATATTTTCAAAGTCCTTTTTTCACCGTTTGGATGCATTTCCCCGGGCGGCCAGCAGGGGGCGCCGGTCCCCGGACCCATGCATGACATCCCCCGGGTCAGGGCTACCTTCTGCGTGTTTAGTTGGGTGGAAATATGGATGTTTTTTTTTTCCCGGGGGGAATACGCTTGCACGTACCCAGGGACACTTCCATAGCCCTGGGCATGAATCCTGAGCTCGAGTGGGTGAAATTTCAAAATATTTTCAAAGTCCTTTTTTCACCGTTTGGATGCATTTCCCAGGGCGGCCAGTGGGGGGCGCCGGTCCCCGGACCCATGCATGACATCCCCCGGGTCAGGGCTACCTTCTGCGTGTTTAGTTGGGTGGAAATATGGATGTTTTTTTTTCCGGGGGGAATACGCTTGCACGTGCCCAGGGACACTTCCATAGCCCTGGGCATGAATCCTGAGCTCGAGTGGGTGAAATTTCAAAATATTTTCAAAGTCCTTTTTTCACCGTTTGGATGCATTTCCCCGGGCGGCCAGTGGGGGGCGCCGGTCCCCGGACCCATGCATGACATCCCCCGGGTCAGGGCTACATTCTGCGTGTTTAGTTGGGTGGAAATATGGATTTTTTTTTTCCGGGGGGAATACGCTTGCACGTGCCCAGGGACACTTCCATAGCCCTGGGCATGAATCCTGGGCTCGAGTGGGTGAAATTTCAAAATATTTTCAAAGTCCTTTTTTCACCGTTTGGATGCATTTCCCCGGGCGACCAGCGGGGGGCGCCGGTCCCCGGACCCATGCATGACATCCCCCGGGTCAGGGCTACCTTCTGCGTGTTTAGTTGGGTGGAAATATGGATGTTTTTTTTTTCCCGGGGGGAATACGCTTGCACGTGCCCAGGGACACTTCCATAGCCCTGGGCATGAATCCTGAGCTCGAGTGGGTGAAATTTCAAAATATTTTCAAAGTCCTTTTTTCACCGTTTGGATGCATTTCCCCGGGCGGCCAGTGGGGGGCGCCGGTCCCCGGACCCATGCATGACATCCCCCGGGTCAGGGCTACCTTCTGCGTGTTTAGTTGGGTGGAAATATGGATGTTTTTTTTTTCCGGGGGGAATACGCTTGCACGTGCCCAGGGACACTTCCATAGCCCTGGGCATGAATCCTGAGCTCGAGTGGGTGAAATTTCAAAATATTTTCAAAGTCCTTTTTTCACCGTTTGGATGCATTTCCCCGGGCGACCAGCGGGGGGCGCCGGTCCCCGGACCCATGCATGACATCCCCCGGGTCAGGGCTACCTTCTGCGTGTTTAGTTGGGTGGAAATATGGATGTTTTTTTTTCCCGGGGGGAATACGCTTGCACGTGCCCAGGGACACTTCCATAGCCCTGGGCATGAATCCTGAGCTCGAGTGGGTGAAATTTCAAAATATTTTCAAAGTCCTTTTTTCACCGTTTGGATGCATTTCCCAGGGCGGCCAGTGGGGGGCGCCGGTCCCCGGACCCATGCATGACATCCCCCGGGTCAGGGCTACCTTCTGCGTGTTTAGTTGGGTGGAAATATGGATGTTTTTTTTTCCGGGGGGAATACGCTTGCACGTGCCCAGGGACACTTCCATAGCCCTGGGCATGAATCCTGAGCTCGAGTGGGTGAAATTTCAAAATATTTTCAAAGTCCTTTTTTCACCGTTTGGATGCATTTCCCCGGGCGGCCAGTGGGGGGCGCCGGTCCCCGGACCCATGCATGACATCCCCCGGGTCAGGGCTACATTCTGCGTGTTTAGTTGGGTGGAAATATGGATTTTTTTTTTTCCGGGGGGAATACGCTTGCACGTGCCCAGGGACACTTCCATAGCCCTGGGCATGAATCCTGGGCTCGAGTGGGTGAAATTTCAAAATATTTTCAAAGTCCTTTTTTCACCGTTTGGATGCATTTCCCCGGGCGACCAGCGGGGGGCGCCGGTCCCCGGACCCATGCATGACATCCCCCGGGTCAGGGCTACCTTCTGCGTGTTTAGTTGGGTGGAAATATGGATGTTTTTTTTTTCCCGGGGGGAATACGCTTGCACGTGCCCAGGGACACTTCCATAGCCCTGGGCATGAATCCTGAGCTCGAGTGGGTGAAATTTCAAAATATTTTCAAAGTCCTTTTTTCACCGTTTGGATGCATTTCCCCGGGCGGCCAGTGGGGGGCGCCGGTCCCCGGACCCATGCATGACATCCCCCGGGTCAGGGCTACCTTCTGCGTGTTTAGTTGGGTGGAAATATGGATGTTTTTTTTTTCCGGGGGGAATACGCTTGCACGTGCCCAGGGACACTTCCATAGCCCTGGGCATGAATCCTGAGCTCGAGTGGGTGAAATTTCAAAATATTTTCAAAGTTCTTTTTTTTTCACCGTTTGGATGCATTTCCCCGGGCGACCAGCGGGGGGCGCCGGTCCCCGGACCCATGCATGACATCCCCCGGGTCAGGGCTACCTTCTGCGTGTTTAGTTGGGTGGAAATATGGATGTTTTTTTTTCCCGGGGGGAATACGCTTGCACGTGCCCAGGGACACTTCCATAGCCCTGGGCATGAATCCTGAGCTCGAGTGGGTGAAATTTCAAAATATTTTCAAAGTCCTTTTTTCACCGTTTGGATGCATTTCCCAGGGCGGCCAGTGGGGGGCGCCGGTCCCCGGACCCATGCATGACATCCCCCGGGTCAGGGCTACCTTCTGCGTGTTTAGTTGGGTGGAAATATGGATGTTTTTTTTTCCGGGGGGAATACGCTTGCACGTGCCCAGGGACACTTCCATAGCCCTGGGCATGAATCCTGAGCTCGAGTGGGTGAAATTTCAAAATATTTTCAAAGTCCTTTTTTCACCGTTTGGATGCATTTCCCCGGGCGGCTAGTGGGGGGCGCCGGTCCCCGGACCCATGCATGACATCCCCCGGGTCAGGGCTACATTCTGCGTGTTTAGTTGGGTGGAAATATGGATTTTTTTTTTCCGGGGGGAATACGCTTGCACGTGCCCAGGGACACTTCCATAGCCCTGGGCATGAATCCTGGGCTCGAGTGGGTGAAATTTCAAAATATTTTCAAAGTCCTTTTTTCACCGTTTGGATGCATTTCCCCGGGCGACCAGCGGGGGGCGCCGGTCCCCGGACCCATGCATGACATCCCCCGGGTCAGGGCTACCTTCTGCGTGTTTAGTTGGGTGGAAATATGGATGTTTTTTTTTCCGGGGGGAATACGCTTGCACGTGCCCAGGGACACTTCCATAGCCCTGGGCATGAATCCTGAGCTCGAGTGGGTGAAATTTCAAAATATTTTCAAAGTCCTTTTTTCACCGTTTGGATGCATTTCCCCGGGCGACCAGCGGGGGGCGCCGGTCCCCGGACCCATGCATGACATCCCCCGGGTCAGGGCTACCTTCTGCGTGTTTAGTTGGGTGGAAATATGGATGTTTTTTTTTTCCCGGGGGGAATACGCTTGCACGTGCCCAGGGACACTTCCATAGCCCTGGGCATGAATCCTGAGCTCGAGTGGGTGAAATTTCAAAATATTTTCAAAGTCCTTTTTTCACCGTTTGGATGCATTTCCCCGGGCGGCCAGTGGGGGGCGCCGGTCCTCGGACCCATGCATGACATCCCCCGGGTCAGGGCTACCTTCTGCGTGTTTAGTTGGGTGGAAATATGGATGTTTTTTTTTTCCGGGGGGAATACGCTTGCACGTGCCCAGGGACACTTCCATAGCCCTGGGCATGAATCCTGAGCTCGAGTGGGTGAAATTTCAAAATATTTTCAAAGTCCTTTTTTCACCGTTTGGATGCATTTCCCTGGGCGGCCAGTGGGGGGCGCCGGTCCCCGGACCCATGCATGACATCCCCCGGGTCAGGGCTACCTTCTGCGTGTTTAGTTGGGTGGAAATATGGATTTTTTTTTTCCGGGGGGAATACGCTTGCACGTGCCCAGGGACACTTCCATAGCCCTGGGCATGAATCCTGGGCTCGAGTGGGTGAAATTTCAAAATATTTTCAAAGTCCTTTTTTCACCGTTTGGATGCATTTCCCCGGGCGACCAGCGGGGGGCGCCGGTCCCCGGACCCATGCATGACATCCCCCGGGTCAGGGCTACCTTCTGCGTGTTTAGTTGGGTGAAAATATGGATGTTTTTTTTTTCCGGGGGGAATACGCTTGCACGTGCCCAGGGACACTTCCATAGCCCTGGGCATGAATCCTGGGCTCGAGTGGGTGAAATTTCAAAATATTTTCAAAGTCCTTTTTTCACCGTTTGGATGCATTTCCCCGGGCGACCAGCGGGGGGCGCCGGTCCCCGGACCCATGCATGACATCCCCCGGGTCAGGGCTACCTTCTGCGTGTTTAGTTGGGTGGAAATATGGATGTTTTTTTTTCCGGGGGGAATACGCTTGCACGTGCCCAGGGACACTTCCATAGCCCTGGGCATGAATCCTGAGCTCGAGTGGGTGAAATTTCAAAATATTTTCAAAGTCCTTTTTTCACCGTTTGGATGCATTTCCCCGGGCGACCAGCGGGGGGCGCCGGTCCCCGGACCCATGCATGACATCCCCCGGGTCAGGGCTACCTTCTGCGTGTTTAGTTGGGTGGAAATATGGATTTTTTTTTTCCGGGGGGAATACGCTTGCACGTGCCCAGGGACACTTCCATAGCCCTGGGCATGAATCCTGAGCTCGAGTGGGTGAAATTTCAAAATATTTTCAAAGTCCTTTTTTCACCCGTTTGGATGCATTTCCCCGGGCGGCCAGTGGGGGGCGCCGGTCCTCGGACCCATGCATGACATCCCCCGGGTCAGGGCTACCTTCTGCGTGTTTAGTTGGGTGGAAATATGGATGTTTTTTTTTTTCCGGGGGGGAATACGCTTGCACGTGCCCAGGGACACTTCCATAGCCCTGGGCATGAATCCTGAGCTCGAGTGGGTGAAATTTCAAAATATTTTCAAAGTCCTTTTTTCACCGTTTGGATGCATTTCCCCGGGCGGCCAAGGGGCGCCGGTCCCCGGACCCATGCATGACATCCCCCGGGTCAGGGCTACCTTCTGCGTGTTTAGTTGGGTGGAAATATGGATGTTTTTTTTTTCCCGGGGGGAATACGCTTGCACGTACCCAGGGACACTTCCATAGCCCTGGGCATGAATCCTGAGCTCGAGTGGGTGAAATTTCAAAATATTTTCAAAGTCCTTTTTTCACCGTTTGGATGCATTTCCCAGGGCGGCCAGTGGGGGGCGCCGGTCCCCGGACCCATGCATGACATCCCCCGGGTCAGGGCTACCTTCTGCGTGTTTAGTTGGGTGGAAATATGGATGTTTTTTTTTCCGGGGGGAATACGCTTGCACGTGCCCAGGGACACTTCCATAGCCCTGGGCATGAATCCTGAGCTCGAGTGGGTGAAATTTCAAAATATTTTCAAAGTCCTTTTTTCACCGTTTGGATGCATTTCCCCGGGCGGCCAGTGGGGGGCGCCGGTCCCCGGACCCATGCATGACATCCCCCGGGTCAGGGCTACATTCTGCGTGTTTAGTTGGGTGGAAATATGGATTTTTTTTTTCCGGGGGGAATACGCTTGCACGTGCCCAGGGACACTTCCATAGCCCTGGGCATGAATCCTGGGCTCGAGTGGGTGAAATTTCAAAATATTTTCAAAGTCCTTTTTTCACCGTTTGGATGCATTTCCCCGGGCGACCAGCGGGGGGCGCCGGTCCCCGGACCCATGCATGACATCCCCCGGGTCAGGGCTACCTTCTGCGTGTTTAGTTGGGTGGAAATATGGATGTTTTTTTTTTCCCGGGGGGAATACGCTTGCACGTGCCCAGGGACACTTCCATAGCCCTGGGCATGAATCCTGAGCTCGAGTGGGTGAAATTTCAAAATATTTTCAAAGTCCTTTTTTCACCGTTTGGATGCATTTCCCCGGGCGGCCAGTGGGGGGCGCCGGTCCCCGGACCCATGCATGACATCCCCCGGGTCAGGGCTACCTTCTGCGTGTTTAGTTGGGTGGAAATATGGATGTTTTTTTTTTCCGGGGGGAATACGCTTGCACGTGCCCAGGGACACTTCCATAGCCCTGGGCATGAATCCTGAGCTCGAGTGGGTGAAATTTCAAAATATTTTCAAAGTCCTTTTTTCACCGTTTGGATGCATTTCCCCGGGCGACCAGCGGGGGGCGCCGGTCCCCGGACCCATGCATGACATCCCCCGGGTCAGGGCTACCTTCTGCGTGTTTAGTTGGGTGGAAATATGGATGTTTTTTTTTCCCGGGGGGAATACGCTTGCACGTGCCCAGGGACACTTCCATAGCCCTGGGCATGAATCCTGAGCTCGAGTGGGTGAAATTTCAAAATATTTTCAAAGTCCTTTTTTCACCGTTTGGATGCATTTCCCAGGGCGGCCAGTGGGGGGCGCCGGTCCTCGGACCCATGCATGACATCCCCCGGGTCAGGGCTACCTTCTGCGTGTTTAGTTGGGTGGAAATATGGATGTTTTTTTTTTCCGGGGGGAATACGCTTGCACGTGCCCAGGGACACTTCCATAGCCCTGGGCATGAATCCTGAGCTCGAGTGGGTGAAATTTCAAAATATTTTCAAAGTCCTTTTTTCACCGTTTGGATGCATTTCCCTGGGCGGCCAGTGGGGGGCGCCGGTCCCCGGACCCATGCATGACATCCCCCGGGTCAGGGCTACCTTCTGCGTGTTTAGTTGGGTGGAAATATGGATTTTTTTTTTCCGGGGGGAATACGCTTGCACGTGCCCAGGGACACTTCCATAGCCCTGGGCATGAATCCTGGGCTCGAGTGGGTGAAATTTCAAAATATTTTCAAAGTCCTTTTTTCACCGTTTGGATGCATTTCCCCGGGCGACCAGCGGGGGGCGCCGGTCCCCGGACCCATGCATGACATCCCCCGGGTCAGGGCTACCTTCTGCGTGTTTAGTTGGGTGAAAATATGGATGTTTTTTTTTTCCGGGGGGAATACGCTTGCACGTGCCCAGGGACACTTCCATAGCCCTGGGCATGAATCCTGGGCTCGAGTGGGTGAAATTTCAAAATATTTTCAAAGTCCTTTTTTCACCGTTTGGATGCATTTCCCCGGGCGACCAGCGGGGGGCGCCGGTCCCCGGACCCATGCATGACATCCCCCGGGTCAGGGCTACCTTCTGCGTGTTTAGTTGGGTGGAAATATGGATGTTTTTTTTTTCCGGGGGGAATACGCTTGCACGTGCCCAGGGACACTTCCATAGCCCTGGGCATGAATCCTGAGCTCGAGTGGGTGAAATTTCAAAATATTTTCAAAGTCCTTTTTTCACCGTTTGGATGCATTTCCCCGGGCGACCAGCGGGGGGCGCCGGTCCCCGGACCCATGCATGACATCCCCCGGGTCAGGGCTACCTTCTGCGTGTTTAGTTGGGTGGAAATATGGATTTTTTTTTTCCGGGGGGAATACGCTTGCACGTGCCCAGGGACACTTCCATAGCCCTGGGCATGAATCCTGAGCTCGAGTGGGTGAAATTTCAAAATATTTTCAAAGTCCTTTTTTCACCGTTTGGATGCATTTCCCCGGGCGGCCAGTGGGGGGCGCCGGTCCTCGGACCCATGCATGACATCCCCCGGGTCAGGGCTACCTTCTGCGTGTTTAGTTGGGTGGAAATATGGATGTTTTTTTTTTCCGGGGGGAATACGCTTGCACGTGCCCAGGGACACTTCCATAGCCCTGGGCATGAATCCTGAGCTCGAGTGGGTGAAATTTCAAAATATTTTCAAAGTCCTTTTTTCACCGTTTGGATGCATTTCCCCGGGCGGCCAGCAGGGGGCGCCGGTCCCCGGACCCATGCATGACATCCCCCGGGTCAGGGCTACCTTCTGCGTGTTTAGTTGGGTGGAAATATGGATGTTTTTTTTTTCCCGGGGGGAATACGCTTGCACGTACCCAGGGACACTTCCATAGCCCTGGGCATGAATCCTGAGCTCGAGTGGGTGAAATTTCAAAATATTTTCAAAGTCCTTTTTTCACCGTTTGGATGCATTTCCCAGGGCGGCCAGTGGGGGGCGCCGGTCCCCGGACCCATGCATGACATCCCCCGGGTCAGGGCTACCTTCTGCGTGTTTAGTTGGGTGGAAATATGGATGTTTTTTTTTCCGGGGGGAATACGCTTGCACGTGCCCAGGGACACTTCCATAGCCCTGGGCATGAATCCTGAGCTCGAGTGGGTGAAATTTCAAAATATTTTCAAAGTCCTTTTTTCACCGTTTGGATGCATTTCCCCGGGCGGCCAGTGGGGGGCGCCGGTCCCCGGACCCATGCATGACATCCCCCGGGTCAGGGCTACATTCTGCGTGTTTAGTTGGGTGGAAATATGGATTTTTTTTTTCCGGGGGGAATACGCTTGCACGTGCCCAGGGACACTTCCATAGCCCTGGGCATGAATCCTGGGCTCGAGTGGGTGAAATTTCAAAATATTTTCAAAGTCCTTTTTTCACCGTTTGGATGCATTTCCCCGGGCGACCAGCGGGGGGCGCCGGTCCCCGGACCCATGCATGACATCCCCCGGGTCAGGGCTACCTTCTGCGTGTTTAGTTGGGTGGAAATATGGATGTTTTTTTTTTCCCGGGGGGAATACGCTTGCACGTGCCCAGGGACACTTCCATAGCCCTGGGCATGAATCCTGAGCTCGAGTGGGTGAAATTTCAAAATATTTTCAAAGTCCTTTTTTCACCGTTTGGATGCATTTCCCCGGGCGGCCAGTGGGGGGCGCCGGTCCCCGGACCCATGCATGACATCCCCCGGGTCAGGGCTACCTTCTGCGTGTTTAGTTGGGTGGAAATATGGATGTTTTTTTTTTCCGGGGGGAATACGCTTGCACGTGCCCAGGGACACTTCCATAGCCCTGGGCATGAATCCTGAGCTCGAGTGGGTGAAATTTCAAAATATTTTCAAAGTCCTTTTTTCACCGTTTGGATGCATTTCCCCGGCGACCAGCGGGGGGCGCCGGTCCCCGGACCCATGCATGACATCCCCCGGGTCAGGGCTACCTTCTGCGTGTTTAGTTGGGTGGAAATATGGATGTTTTTTTTTCCCGGGGGGAATACGCTTGCACGTGCCCAGGGACACTTCCATAGCCCTGGGCATGAATCCTGAGCTCGAGTGGGTGAAATTTCAAAATATTTTCAAAGTCCTTTTTTCACCGTTTGGATGCATTTCCCAGGGCGGCCAGTGGGGGGCGCCGGTCCCCGGACCCATGCATGACATCCCCCGGGTCAGGGCTACCTTCTGCGTGTTTAGTTGGGTGGAAATATGGATGTTTTTTTTTCCGGGGGGAATACGCTTGCACGTGCCCAGGGACACTTCCATAGCCCTGGGCATGAATCCTGAGCTCGAGTGGGTGAAATTTCAAAATATTTTCAAAGTCCTTTTTTCACCGTTTGGATGCATTTCCCCGGGCGGCCAGTGGGGGGCGCCGGTCCCCGGACCCATGCATGACATCCCCCGGGTCAGGGCTACATTCTGCGTGTTTAGTTGGGTGGAAATATGGATTTTTTTTTTTCCGGGGGGAATACGCTTGCACGTGCCCAGGGACACTTCCATAGCCCTGGGCATGAATCCTGGGCTCGAGTGGGTGAAATTTCAAAATATTTTCAAAGTCCTTTTTTCACCGTTTGGATGCATTTCCCCGGGCGACCAGCGGGGGGCGCCGGTCCCCGGACCCATGCATGACATCCCCCGGGTCAGGGCTACCTTCTGCGTGTTTAGTTGGGTGGAAATATGGATGTTTTTTTTTTCCCGGGGGGAATACGCTTGCACGTGCCCAGGGACACTTCCATAGCCCTGGGACATGAATCCTGAGCTCGAGTGGGTGAAATTTCAAAATATTTTCAAAGTCCTTTTTTCACCGTTTGGATGCATTTCCCCGGGCGGCCAGTGGGGGGCGCCGGTCCCCGGACCCATGCATGACATCCCCCGGGTCAGGGCTACCTTCTGCGTGTTTAGTTGGGTGGAAATATGGATGTTTTTTTTTTCCGGGGGGAATACGCTTGCACGTGCCCAGGGACACTTCCATAGCCCTGGGCATGAATCCTGAGCTCGAGTGGGTGAAATTTCAAAATATTTTCAAAGTCCTTTTTTCACCGTTTGGATGCATTTCCCCGGGCGACCAGCGGGGGGCGCCGGTCCCCGGACCCATGCATGACATCCCCCGGGTCAGGGCTACCTTCTGCGTGTTTAGTTGGGTGGAAATATGGATGTTTTTTTTTCCCGGGGGGAATACGCTTGCACGTGCCCAGGGACACTTCCATAGCCCTGGGCATGAATCCTGAGCTCGAGTGGGTGAAATTTCAAAATATTTTCAAAGTCCTTTTTTCACCGTTTGGATGCATTTCCCAGGGCGGCCAGTGGGGGGCGCCGGTCCCCGGACCCATGCATGACATCCCCCGGGTCAGGGCTACCTTCTGCGTGTTAAGTTGGGTGGAAATATGGATGTTTTTTTTTTCCGGGGGGAATACGCTTGCACGTGCCCAGGGACACTTCCATAGCCCTGGGCATGAATCCTGAGCTCGAGTGGGTGAAATTTCAAAATATTTTCAAAGTCCTTTTTTCACCGTTTGGATGCATTTCCCCGGGCGGCTAGTGGGGGGCGCCGGTCCCCGGACCCATGCATGACATCCCCCGGGTCAGGGCTACATTCTGCGTGTTTAGTTGGGTGGAAATATGGATGTTTTTTTTTCCGGGGGGAATACGCTTGCACGTGCCCAGGGACACTTCCATAGCCCTGGGCATGAATCCTGGGCTCGAGTGGGTGAAATTTCAAAATATTTTCAAAGTCCTTTTTTCACCGTTTGGATGCATTTCCCGGGCGACCAGCGGGGGGCGCCGGTCCCCGGACCCATGCATGACATCCCCCGGGTCAGGGCTACCTTCTGCGTGTTTAGTTGGGTGGAAATATGGATGTTTTTTTTTCCGGGGGGAATACGCTTGCACGTGCCCAGGGACACTTCCATAGCCCTGGGCATGAATCCTGAGCTCGAGTGGGTGAAATTTCAAAATATTTTCAAAGTCCTTTTTTCACCGTTTGGATGCATTTCCCCGGGCGACCAGCGGGGGGCGCCGGTCCCCGGACCCATGCATGACATCCCCCCGGGTCAGGGCTACCTTCTGCGTGTTTAGTTGGGTGGAAATATGGATGTTTTTTTTTTCCCGGGGGGAATACGCTTGCACGTGCCCAGGGACACTTCCATAGCCCTGGGCATGAATCCTGAGCTCGAGTGGGTGAAATTTCAAAATATTTTCAAAGTCCTTTTTTCACCGTTTGGATGCATTTCCCCGGGCGGCCAGTGGGGGGCGCCGGTCCTCGGACCCATGCATGACATCCCCCGGGTCAGGGCTACCTTCTGCGTGTTTAGTTGGGTGGAAATATGGATGTTTTTTTTTTCCGGGGGGAATACGCTTGCACGTGCCCAGGGACACTTCCATAGCCCTGGGCATGAATCCTGAGCTCGAGTGGGTGAAATTTCAAAATATTTTCAAAGTCCTTTTTTCACCGTTTGGATGCATTTCCCTGGGCGGCCAGTGGGGGGCGCCGGTCCCCGGACCCATGCATGACATCCCCCGGGTCAGGGCTACCTTCTGCGTGTTTAGTTGGGTGGAAATATGGATGTTTTTTTTTCCGGGGGGAATACGCTTGCACGTGCCCAGGGACACTTCCATAGCCCTGGGCATGAATCCTGAGCTCGAGTGGGTGAAATTTCAAAATATTTTCAAAGTCCTTTTTTCACCGTTTGGATGCATTTCCCCGGGCGACCAGCGGGGGGCGCCGGTCCCCGGACCCATGCATGACATCCCCCGGGTCAGGGCTACCTTCTGCGTGTTTAGTTGGGTGGAAATATGGATGTTTTTTTTTTCCCGGGGGGAATACGCTTGCACGTGCCCAGGGACACTTCCATAGCCCTGGGCATGAATCCTGAGCTCGAGTGGGTGAAATTTCAAAATATTTTCAAAGTCCTTTTTTCACCGTTTGGATGCATTTCCCCGGGCGGCCAGTGGGGGGCGCCGGTCCTCGGACCCATGCATGACATCCCCCGGGTCAGGGCTACCTTCTGCGTGTTTAGTTGGGTGGAAATATGGATGTTTTTTTTTTCCGGGGGGAATACGCTTGCACGTGCCCAGGGACACTTCCATAGCCCTGGGCATGAATCCTGAGCTCGAGTGGGTGAAATTTCAAAATATTTTCAAAGTCCTTTTTTCACCGTTTGGATGCATTTCCCTGGGCGGCCAGTGGGGGGCGCCGGTCCCCGGACCCATGCATGACATCCCCCGGGTCAGGGCTACCTTCTGCGTGTTTAGTTGGGTGGAAATATGGATTTTTTTTTTCCGGGGGGAATACGCTTGCACGTGCCCAGGGACACTTCCATAGCCCTGGGCATGAATCCTGGGCTCGAGTGGGTGAAATTTCAAAATATTTTCAAAGTCCTTTTTTCACCGTTTGGATGCATTTCCCCGGGCGACCAGCGGGGGGCGCCGGTCCCCGGACCCATGCATGACATCCCCCGGGTCAGGGCTACCTTCTGCGTGTTTAGTTGGGTGAAAATATGGATGTTTTTTTTTTCCGGGGGGAATACGCTTGCACGTGCCCAGGGACACTTCCATAGCCCTGGGCATGAATCCTGGGCTCGAGTGGGTGAAATTTCAAAATATTTTCAAAGTCCTTTTTTCACCGTTTGGATGCATTTCCCCGGGCGACCAGCGGGGGGCGCCGGTCCCCGGACCCATGCATGACATCCCCCGGGTCAGGGCTACCTTCTGCGTGTTTAGTTGGGTGGAAATATGGATGTTTTTTTTTCCGGGGGGAATACGCTTGCACGTGCCCAGGGACACTTCCATAGCCCTGGGCATGAATCCTGAGCTCGAGTGGGTGAAATTTCAAAATATTTTCAAAGTCCTTTTTTCACCGTTTGGATGCATTTCCCCGGGCGACCAGCGGGGGGCGCCGGTCCCCCGGACCCATGCATGACATCCCCCGGGTCAGGGCTACCTTCTGCGTGTTTAGTTGGGTGGAAATATGGATGTTTTTTTTTCCCGGGGGGAATACGCTTGCACGTGCCCAGGGACACTTCCATAGCCCTGGGCATGAATCCTGAGCTCGAGTGGGTGAAATTTCAAAATATTTTCAAAGTCCTTTTTTCACCGTTTGGATGCATTTCCCCGGGCGGCTAGTGGGGGGCGCCGGTCCCCCGGACCCATGCATGACATCCCCCGGGTCAGGGCTACATTCTGCGTGTTTAGTTGGGTGGAAATATGGATTTTTTTTTTCCGGGGGGAATACGCTTGCACGTGCACAGGGACACTTCCATAGCCCTGGGCATGAATCCTGGGCTCGAGTGGGTGAAATTTCAAAATATTTTCAAAGTCCTTTTTTCACCGTTTGGATGCATTTCCCCGGGCGACCAGCGGGGGGCGCCGGTCCCCGGACCCATGCATGACATCCCCCGGGTCAGGGCTACCTTCTGCGTGTTTAGTTGGGTGGAAATATGGATGTTTTTTTTTCCGGGGGGAATACGCTTGCACGTGCCCAGGGACACTTCCATAGCCCTGGGCATGAATCCTGAGCTCGAGTGGGTGAAATTTCAAAATATTTTCAAAGTCCTTTTTTCACCGTTTGGATGCATTTCCCCGGGCGACCAGCGGGGGGCGCCGGTCCCCGGACCCATGCATGACATCCCCCGGGTCAGGGCTACCTTCTGCGTGTTTAGTTGGGTGGAAATATGGATGTTTTTTTTTTCCCGGGGGAATACGCTTGCACGTGCCCAGGGACACTTCCATAGCCCTGGGCATGAATCCTGAGCTCGAGTGGGTGAAATTTCAAAATATTTTCAAAGTCCTTTTTTCACCGTTTGGATGCATTTCCCCGGGCGGCCAGTGGGGGGCGCCGGTCCTCGGACCCATGCATGACATCCCCCGGGTCAGGGCTACCTTCTGCGTGTTTAGTTGGGTGGAAATATGGATGTTTTTTTTTTCCGGGGGGAATACGCTTGCACGTGCCCTGGGACACTTCCATAGCCCTGGGCATGAATCCTGAGCTCGAGTGGGTGAAATTTCAAAATATTTTCAAAGTCCTTTTTTCACCGTTTGGATGCATTTCCCCGGGCGGCCAGCAGGGGGCGCCGGTCCCCGGACCCATGCATGACATCCCCCGGGTCAGGGCTACCTTCTGCGTGTTTAGTTGGGTGGAAATATGGATGTTTTTTTTTTCCCGGGGGGAATACGCTTGCACGTACCCAGGGACACTTCCATAGCCCTGGGCATGAATCCTGAGCTCGAGTGGGTGAAATTTCAAAATATTTTCAAAGTCCTTTTTTCACCGTTTGGATGCATTTCCCAGGGCGGCCAGTGGGGGGCGCCGGTCCCCGGACCCATGCATGACATCCCCCGGGTCAGGGCTACCTTCTGCGTGTTTAGTTGGGTGGAAATATGGATGTTTTTTTTTCCGGGGGGAATACGCTTGCACGTGCCCAGGGACACTTCCATAGCCCTGGGCATGAATCCTGAGCTCGAGTGGGTGAAATTTCAAAATATTTTCAAAGTCCTTTTTTCACCGTTTGGATGCATTTCCCCGGGCGGCCAGTGGGGGGCGCCGGTCCCCGGACCCATGCATGACATCCCCCGGGTCAGGGCTACATTCTGCGTGTTTAGTTGGGTGGAAATATGGATTTTTTTTTTTCCGGGGGGAATACGCTTGCACGTGCCCAGGGACACTTCCATAGCCCTGGGCATGAATCCTGAGCTCGAGTGGGTGAAATTTCAAAATATTTTCAAAGTCCTTTTTTCACCGTTTGGATGCATTTCCCCGGGCGGCCAGTGGGGGGCGCCGGTCCCCGGACCGCATGACATCCCCCGGGTCAGGGCTACATTCTGCGTGTTTAGTTGGGTGGAAATATGGATTTTTTTTTTCCGGGGGGAATACGCTTGCACGTGCCCAGGGACACTTCCATAGCCCTGGGCATGAATCCTGGGCTCGAGTGGGTGAAATTTCAAAATATTTTCAAAGTCCTTTTTTCACCGTTTGGATGCATTTCCCCGGGCGACCAGCGGGGGGCGCCGGTCCCCGGACCCATGCATGACATCCCCCGGGTCAGGGCTACCTTCTGCGTGTTTAGTTGGGTGGAAATATGGATGTTTTTTTTTTCCGGGGGGAATACGCTTGCACGTGCCCAGGGACACTTCCATAGCCCTGGGCATGAATCCTGAGCTCGAGTGGGTGAAATTTCAAAATATTTTCAAAGTCCTTTTTTCACCGTTTGGATGCATTTCCCCGGGCGACCAGCGGGGGGCGCCGGTCCCCGGACCCATGCATGACATCCCCCGGGTCAGGGCTACCTTCTGCGTGTTTAGTTGGTTGGAAATATGGATGTTTTTTTTTTCCCGGGGGGAATACGCTTGCACGTGCCCAGGGACACTTCCATAGCCCTGGGCATGAATCCTGAGCTCGAGTGGGTGAAATTTCAAAATATTTTCAAAGTCCTTTTTTCACCGTTTGGATGCATTTCCCCGGGCGGCCAGTGGGGGGCGCCGGTCCTCGGACCCATGCATGACATCCCCCGGGTCAGGGCTACCTTCTGCGTGTTTAGTTGGGTGGAAATATGGATGTTTTTTTTTTCCGGGGGGAATACGCTTGCACGTGCCCAGGGACACTTCCATAGCCCTGGGCATGAATCCTGAGCTCGAGTGGGTGAAATTTCAAAATATTTTCAAAGTCCTTTTTTCACCGTTTGGATGCATTTCCCCGGGCGGCCAGCAGGGGGCGCCGGTCCCCGGACCCATGCATGACATCCCCCGGGTCAGGGCTACCTTCTGCGTGTTTAGTTGGGTGGAAATATGGATGTTTTTTTTTTCCCGGGGGGAATACGCTTGCACGTACCCAGGGACACTTCCATAGCCCTGGGCATGAATCCTGAGCTCGAGTGGGTGAAATTTCAAAATATTTTCAAAGTCCTTTTTTCACCGTTTGGATGCATTTCCCAGGGCGGCCAGTGGGGGGCGCCGGTCCCCGGACCCATGCATGACATCCCCCGGGTCAGGGCTACCTTCTGCGTGTTTAGTTGGGTGGAAATATGGATGTTTTTTTTTCCGGGGGGAATACGCTTGCACGTGCCCAGGGACACTTCCATAGCCCA